>NC_089787.1:308685-323685 GCF_040412425.1 Macrobrachium rosenbergii | reverse complement strand
GGGCCCTTCCCATTCTCTTCCTCTGCCAGCTAGCCAGAGACTATCGCTTCTCGGCTTTATGTAGAAAACAGATGAATCCTTTGCAGAGTCCTGGAAACCAGTCATTTCTGCAGCTCTCTGATGGGTAGCAGTCAGGCCTCCTTGTCTGTAGGGGGTAGAAAGCTTTCCACATCGCATTCAAAAATACAGCGAATCCTGACAATTGTTCTACCTGGCCTCAGTTCTGGATGGAAAAACTGTTTCGTATGTGAAAGAGCTATCACTGCTGGTCTCTCGTCAAAGGTGTCAGTTCGCTGCCTCTGTCATGTGACTTCCACCTCCATAATCAGGACCAGTTATTTGTCTTTCTTGTGCCTCCTACGTCAGCGTTGTCCTGGTTTCTTCCTCTTTGCAAAGTCATCATCATGTATTCGCAATGAGGAGCCTCTTCGCTCAGAGCTGACTGTTCCCTCTCCAGGTTGAAGACGTATTCGTGTCTCCTAATCGCTTCCTCGACCTTTTGGCGTCGATCCTCATCTGTTCTTTCCAGACTTTATCCAGAGCTTCTTCGATCTATTCTTTCCATCCTCCTTCGAGTTAGCTAAACTGCCTCTTGAGGGTATCCAGGTTTGTAATCTGCCACAAGTGACCCTTCTGATTCCGGAGACGTTTTCGTTGCAGGGCTGTTCTGTCTTCAGGAATTCTTGTGGACTGCTTGGAGATATCAATGACGTTCAGCCGATAGTGCAGATTGGCAGCAATTCTTCGTCTCCTTTTCTAATTATATATAGGCACGTACACGCATAATCTGCGTAAATAGATACGAATCCTTCAGAAAGTGGAAATGCTTTGACGAAGTGTCTGGGCTGTGAAGACGCTGGAGCCAATCTTGGGAAAGTTCACTGGAGAGGTCGACAGCGGTATGTCTCATCACTTGGCTGGTTTTACATGTGAGTTTTGTGTGTGCGTATATATAATGATTGTTTCTGGTTTTCTCTTTTTTCTGGAAACATATTTATGGAAATATGTTTTAATTTCTGACAATTTTAATAGTACAATTTTTAAAAAAATAAGTGAATGACTAATAAATAATGATTTGGATTTGACGTTAACAGCGGTATATACATGTGCATACTTTTTACACTCACACGCACACACACACACACACACACACATATATATATATATATATATATATATATATTCATATATATATATGTGCCATATGTATATGTATATATTTATATGTAGTGTAATAGCCACAATACCTTCTTAACTTTTGGAATTCTTCACATTTTTTGGATACGCTTGTCACTACAGAGCCATGGGTCCAAATGTAAGAAATATGGGGCAAATTCTACGATGCGCGGTGGAAAACGAACCGGGTTGGTTCCGTTTTCTGGAATTTGCTGCCTGTATCTTACGCGGATCTTAAGGCGCTTTAAAATATCAAGTGACCAATAATTCTACATATATATATGTATATATATATATATATATATATATATATATATATGTATAATCATATAATGCACACATGGAGGGGCAGTATAGTAGGGGCAGGGAAAGGCTGGGAACTCACACAGATCCAGCACAGACATATATTGTCGACGCGTTTCTTGACCAATGGTCACATCATCAGGACATCTACAGGTTGTAATGTAAAAGGGCCTTTCAGCATCCATAATTAAGTAAACATATACAAAGTATAAGAAAATTTAAAAATATATTTATATACATATATATATATATAAATTTATTACCATATATATGTATGTGTATATTATAAATATATATATATATATATATATATATATATATATATATATTATATATATATATATATATATATATATATATATATATTTCTATAAATATTATACATTAGATATATGTGTACATATATCATCATTGTAATGTGACCTTCTGAGTAAGAAGGCAGTGTTTAAAATGGCTGTGGAGTACATGGAATACAACATTAGAGGTAATCGTTGCCTCTCTATGAGTAGCCTCTCCTTGCTTAGAGCATTATTATTATTATTATTATTATTATTATTATTATTATTATTATTATTATTATTATTATTATTATGCAGAAGATGAACCCTATTCACATGGAACAAGCCCACAAACGGGGCCATTGACTCGAAATCCAGGCTTCCAAAGATGATGATTATTATTATTATTGTGTAATAAAAACCCACAATTATATAGTAAATATATTACTATGTACAATATGTAAAATGAACCAAAGACTTTCTAACACTTGAACGGTGTTCGAAAGTCTTTGGTTTATTCCACATATTTTACATAGCAATATATTTACTATATAATTATTAGTTTAATACACGAATTATTTTCACGAGAAGTTGTGGATCTATTATTATTATTATTATTATTATTATTATTATTATTATTATTATTATTATTATTATTATTATTATTCAGAAGATGGAACCTATTCATATGGAAGAAAAGCCCACCAAAGGGGCCACTGACTTGAAATTGCAGAAGCGTCCAAGAACGTGAAGGGCTCCTTAGGAAGAAGTGAGAGAAGGTAGCGGGAAGTAGGACATTCTTCTGTCCATACAGGCTGAGCCACCAATTCACTTTGTAGTATAGAAAGCTCCACTGCATTTATTCATTTATTCTTTTTTTACACATTTTCATCGTTCAAGTGTTCTTACAATAACGTAACGCAAGCACTAAAGAAGCCTCTGTTACTCAGCCAATCAGATGGTCGGTTCCTCCTCACTGTCCTAAAAGGAGGATCACGGACGTTTCTGATTGGGCCAGGTGGTGTTACAGGCAGCCGGAGCCTAATTTAGTAAGACTGGAAAAGGCAGTGGAGCAGTGTCATGATCATGACTGTGGCTCGGCCGTCACGGGGTTCTCAGCAATGTTCGCGGGATTTTACCACATTTTTCGGACGTCGTTGTGGAAAAAGGTAGGTTTTGTTGTGGTTTGGGTTCGTCCATTGAGCTATGTAGGTCGCTGGTTTAAGTCTAGAATAATAATAAAAAGATGCGAAGATTTGAAACCATCGGTTGAAAAGCTGCCCAGAGAAGTGGTTTAATGGCCGACAATTTCCAGTAGGGAAACTGGACTGAATTCCAGGTACATTAGGTCAGTGATTTATGGAATAATGGAGGGAGATCAGAGTGACCAGGCAGTAGGATGAAAGCCTTGGGTTTTAATTTATATCTTTACAGGACTTTCATGGGTCCTCGTTTAGTGCAACAACAGTTACCTATAATGAGATATCAGTTGATGGTATGTTTGGTGTTGTTCTAATGATTCAATATAATGGAGGCATGTAGCCTTGCGTTCCCGACAGTCTGGTCTCGAGTGATGGAAACTGATTCCGTTTTCCCGACTGTCGTTGAAATAGAGATTAAAATGTTCACCGTATGCAGACGGCAGGATAAATGATATCATTATGGGTGTTCCTAACGTCTCTTGTCTGCAGTGTCGAAAGGGTTTTGGGTGTCATATCTGACACTGATCAACAATCTTTCCTGGAGAAGCCTTCACAGAAGGTTGGGGGCGGGTGGCAGGCGGTGCCTTGTGATATAGATCTTCCAGGCATATTGTCATTCTCGAGAGGGAGAATACAGGGTATTCTTGAAGCTTGTCATGCTGGGTATACTTGTATTCTTGGTATTTCTGATTGAAGGGATAATATATTCTTGTTTCGATAACACTCATTTGTATAAAAGTAAAAAAAAAAAAAAAACGTGATACAGTATGACCACAATCCAGGAAATAATACAGTTTTATTCTGTAATCAAAGCCAGTGCCAAAGTACCTGTAATGTGTTATAAACAAATATCGCAATAATGTTTGCGTGTGGACACAGAATAACCTCCCTCCTCCCTCACCCTGAATTCTGTCTATACCTGTATTCTTCTGTAGCTTTGAGGTGCAACAGTGTTATTCAGGTCCCGTGGACAGAGAAGTCATTAGCTGAAGACCTTGTTGAACAAAACCAGTCTTACACTTCTGGCAGAGATTTTAAGCGCTCTTTGGACAAGAATATATATTGATTTTCCTCCTTCCACCACTTGGCGCTCAAAGTTAATCTTATTGGTTGCCAAAATCATCATCAATTAGCGTCAAAATTATCATTCATTTAGTGTCAAAATTAGCATTCAATTAGCGTCAAAATTAGCATTCAGTTGGTGTCACAATTATCATTCAATTGGTGTCAAAATTATCATTCAATTTGTGTCAAAATTATCATCCAATTGGCGTCAAATTTATCATTCAATTTGTGTCAAAATCATAATTCAGTTGCTGTCAAAATTATCATCAATTGGCGTCGAAATTATCATTCAATTTGTGTCAAAATTATCATCAATTGGCGTCAAAATTATCATTCAATTTGTGTCAAATCATCATTCAATTGCTGTCAAATTATCATCAATTGGCGTCAAAATTGTCATTCAATTTGTGTAAAATTATCATCAATTGGCGTCAAAATTATCATTCAAATTGTGTCAAAATCATCATTCAGTTTGTTGTCAAAATTATCATTCAATTGGTGTCCATTATCATTCAATTGGTGTCAAAATTATCATTCAGTTGTTGTCTTTAATGGACCCCGTCAGACATATTAAGATCCAAATGGGCTCTCTCTCTCTCTCTCTCTCTCTCTCTCTCTCTCTCTCAGGCTTTGGACACGCTGTTGGCGATACAGTTCAACTTTCCTTCATAGGTTGTTCATACTGCTGTGAATCCTTCCCTTCCCTCTGACTGTATCGTCTGAACCAGCCAGACGTTTGTGCCTATACAGTTGGCAAATTCTTTTCATGCCCCTTTCGTTATCGTCATAAGCAGTGGATATCAACCAGATGGTCTCTTAAATAAGAGAGAGCTTCATCAGATTTCATGGCACGTTTTGATTTTTCCTTTAATTCTCACTGGTGTGATAGTTTGTAGTAACTGATAGCTTCGACCTAAGCTGTCGCACTGGAAAGGCTGCTGTCATGTCCATGTGGTGTATTGTTTGCTGTAGTTCTGTCGCGTCCTGGAGTTCGTTGATGCTAATTTAATCAATATTTACCGTACTAAGGCTATTTTCACAGGTACATCCCAGGAATTAAAGTATATATTGAATACATTTACTTTGTTGAACGTGATCAGAGCAACTCCTGTTTATGTTGGCATCGGTGCTAATTCATTCGTAATCATCATCTGCTTTCCGGTTGCAGAGTCTGGGATGTTGAAGACAAGTGGCTGTTGCTGTTGCCTGGTGCTCTGTTATTTGTGGCTAATTGATGACGATGATGGCAGTTTCTCGGTTGAAATAATGAAGTCAGGTGGTATTCCTTTGGCGGCAAGTTTGGTCAAATATGGGCAGTTCGCGAATTGTGAAACTGTTATATCATCGCCTTACTAATTGGCACTGCTTGTTTTGTAGAGAACGGTCGAAGACCCGTCAAGGTTATTTTTAATTTTCGCCTTAATTGGTTAATGGTGTCCTGGCTGGGTTCTGAAAAATCATCTATATCCTTTTTCCAGTTACAGATGTTGACAGAGCAAGGAACTTCTTGGGTTCATCATTGTTACAGTAGTGTGGAGTGTCTCAGTCAGTTTATTCATTAGCCTGTATTCTGTGTAGTGTGGGCGTGGGTGTGTGTGGGTGGGAGGGTTTCCGTTCCTGCTGCGGGTGTCATGTTTTAGTCTCGGTCTTATATTCCTGGATCTTTGGGTCGTTTGTTTCACCTTCCTTCCATGTTCTGGTTGTTTTTTTGTCTTAGAATGGGTGAAACGTGGATGAAATAGAACTGGTAATGTTAGGCTACTGATCATTTTGTATAGCCCAGTCAAAGTGCTATATTCAGGTTTGATCAGGTGTTCAGGATTCGTTCACAGGACCAGCTTCCATATCTGTATCATTGACAAAATACGCCTGAGCAAAGGACTCGTCCAGTCTTCAGGTCACGGGGAGTGAGGAGGAGGAGGAGGAGGAGAGGAGGAGGAGGTGGAGGGGAGGAGGAGGAGGGAGGAGGAGGTCTCCAGCATTCTGACCATATTAAATTTAGCACAAAAAGAGAGAGAGGGGTTGCGGCGGGGGTGGGGGGACGACTGCCTTTGGCTGCCAAGCAAGGGAAAGACTTGAAGGAATGTTCAGGATTCACGTACCGAGTGGGTCCTCATCACGGCGTCGGTTTGTTATTGGAACCCGGGATGTTGTCCACAGTTTCATTTCATTCCATCAAGTAATTCGAAATAAACGCTGCTAAATCTCGACGCACTGGATTGAAAAATAAATCATGAAGGCTTTTAAAAAGAACCTGCTTCCCATTCTTATAGAATAGGTAAATCGCATTTGATATCAGGAACTGGTAACAGAATAATTAAATAGTTGCACTTGGCGTTAATGAGTGATATTGAAACATGGTACAAGACGCCACTCATTCTTTATGAATTATTATTATTATTATTATTATTATTATTATTATTATTATTATTATTATTATTATTCAGAAAATGAAAGCTATTCATATTGGAACAAGAAAGCCTATAAAGGGCCATTGACTTACCAATTCAGGCTTCCAAAGAATGTGAAGGTGTCCATCAGAGAGAGAAGTAAGGGAGGTGAAGGGAAAGACAGAAAGAGAGAATGTCGTCATTGGCTCAAAACTTCTATAACTTGAGGAATTCCCCGATACAATTCCTTCGAAGTTTTAGGCTTCTCTTTATATAGTGGTTTGTATCAAACATTTCTCCCAAATAAGTCACTCATGTAGATCATTTTTTTTTTTTTTCGGCGGACGGGTTTCCTTCAAAGGATCGCCCTTTTTCATTTCAAGTTCCAGTGCATCCACGAAAACAATTCGTAGTAACTCATGGTCGATGATAAACTCGGATCAAGTCATTACTAAAAAAAAAAAAAAAAAAAAAAAAATTAATCAGATTTATTACTGACGCTAGATCCAAATGGCTTCATAGATCAGCAAATGAATCATCTCAGCTGAGAACTGAGAAGCGTCTGGAGTGGACATTGTCGTCAGCCAGCACAGGAACCATTTGGCCGAGCCTCTTAATCTAGTCATTTTTTCATTTCGTAAAATAGCATAGCGAAATAAATATGGAACTTAAATAGAGCCTTAGAAACTTAAATTTGCGAAGTCAACGCAGTAAGTTAAGTTTTCGTTGTCACATGAGTGAAAGTCCTCCTGGGCCTCTGGAGGCTCATAGGGCAGGTGCTGATCTCCGGTTTCTTAGGCCGACAGCCAGTGGGCGACAGATCCCATTAGAATCCTGCAATTATTAAGAAAAAAAAAAGAGAAATGACTAAATAAGAGAGTTGCATTTTTTGTCAGGCGCTGGATACTTGAATGATATCAAAGTTCGATTTGGTTACCAAAGACAAATGTTGTATAAGCGTCGCATGAGCGCCTTTATGCAAACACACAAATTGTAGCAATTTTGATGATAATGTCGTCAAAGTCTGAAATGATCAGCTTTAGTGTTTAAATTGTTTATTATTGAAAAGGACTGGGTTCTGTCAAATGGGCTTTATAGATAGATGTGCTCAAACGACTTCTTCAGTTGAGTTGAGACGAAAACGATGCAGGAGGAGGAACAACAAATTGGGCATCAAAATGAGTGAAGGGACCTCCTGCCGTTAACAATACAGTATTAACCAACACCACGTTAAGTCTGGGCACCAATACACGACTGAACTCTGTAAGTAATGCCTACAGTACACCGTGTGAGGTGCACTGACGGCATTACTTAATAAGATTCTTTGCAGCGTCCCTTCACCCTCTAGCTGCAACCTCTTTCCTCATTTACTGTACCTTCATTCATATTCACTTCCTTCAGGCCTGACTTTCACCTCTCACAACAACTGATTCACAGTGCTTCCAACTGCGAGCCTCCTCAAAACTTTCAGCTCTGAGTTTCCTTTCAGTGCTGAATGACCCCATAGGTCCCAGTGCTTGACCTTCGGCCTAAATTCCATATTCCATCCCATTTGAATCAAGAGTAGATGTGAGTGCACAAATATCTACGTCCCATGAAAAAATCCCACAGATCTTTTGTGCTTAAACACTGACTGACTATACTGAAGGTTGTTACGTATAGTTATTACTATGTGAAAGCACGACCCTCAAGATAGGAAGAGATGAATAAAGTTGATACAGGACTGAAGAAGTCTCAACTCTTCAACAGAATGTCATCAAGAATATTTACACAATGACAGGGTCAGGAAGGAACGCTGATGTGAACCCAGTTCCAGTCAAGCTCTGACTCAGGTTTCATACTGAATATTAGGTCTGTCGTTCTGTGTATATTTTATGTAGTCATTCATCCTGTACCAGCTGACTTGATGACAAAACCTGTTTATGTCAAGTGCGCTGAAAAGGATATCAACTGGTTTCTGAAGGCAATTAATGTTGTTCCTTGTGTAGGCGTCCTTCCTTCCTTCCTTCCTGCCATTCTTGACCTGATCAGCCAGAGGTCTTCAGTGAGACCACAGTTATTCAGAGACTCCCACTATGTCGTTGTTATGACAGCATCTAATTATTATTATTATTATTATTATTATTATTATTATTCAGGAGATGAAGAACCCTATTCATATGGAAGAAGCAGCTCACCACAGGGGCCATCGACTGGAAATTCAACTTTCCCGAGAGTATTTATGTGTTCATTCGAAGGGAATGCAGACAGAGGAGATCACTTATTGGAAAAAGAGATCAATTAACAAAAAAAATAAATAAAAGAAAAAGTAAGTAAATGATTAAAATCCCATCTACGTGCTCTCCCTCAGTATATATCCACCATATTGGCTGAAGGGTAAATAAACCCTATTATTTTACCTTCAGCCTCAATCCCTTTGTTTCTCAGCGATCGAAGTATTCCTCCTCCTCCTCCTCCTCCTCTTCTTCCTCCTCCTCCTCCTCCTCCTCCTCCTCCTCCTCCCTTTGTGATGGTGAGATTGAATCGAGTGAATCCAAAGTCTTTGCTGTGATTTGAAGTTTGTTCTGGTGGCTGATATTATTAAGGAATCTTCTTCTTCTTTATTCTGTGGCAGTTTAAATGACCATTACTGAATGGTGGTGCCATTTCAGTTTGGATTTTCTGAAAGAAACTGCAGTACTGTGCTAGCTTTTGTCTGTCGTCCGCACGTTTCTGTCGGTCTCAGATCTTAAAAACTACTGAGGGAGGAGGCTAGAGGAACTACAAGTGGTATGTTCCACCCTTCAATCATCAAACATACCGTTACGGCCCTCTAACCTCCTCAGTAGTTTTCATTTTATGTCAAAGTTAGCCATAATCGTGCTTCTCGCTGCGATGGGGATGGGCCTACACCGGAGCTGTAGTTTTAAAGTTTCATGGGCTGCGGCTCATACAGCATTAAACAGAGACCACCGAATAGATACGATGCCATTCCTTTTCCTCATCCTTTTACTGTACCTCCCTTTCATTTCTCTCTTCCATCTTACTTTTCTTCTCCTCTCCGACAATTGTTCCATAGTGGTGCTTCTTCTTCTTCTTCTTCTTCTTCTTCTTCTTCTTCTTCTTCTTTACTTCTTCTTCTTCTTCTTCCAGCAACTGCTCTGAGGTTACCTCCTCCTCCTCCTGTTACTTCACCTTTCAAGCCTTTTACTGTCAGTTTCGTTCAGCCTTCAGAGTGACCTCATAGGTCACAACCCACTTGCCTCCTGGCCTAAATTCTATAGTCTCTCTCATTTCCTTTTCCTTTTCCTTTTCCGTCTTCATTTTGTTAGGACTGAAACTCTTTCTCTCTCTCTCTCTCTCTCTCTCTCTCTCTCTCTCTCTCTCTCTCTCTCTCTCTCTCTCTCTCCGACTAAAGCATCGTTTCCTTCCCAGACCCTTCTACTTCCTGAAACTCGCTGCAGTAACACTTTCTCTTCCTGACTGACTGACTGACTGACTGACTGACTGACTGACTGACTGACTGACTGACAACCTCTTTGTTTTCTGTCTTGTTTCCTCTTACTCCTCTGTATGTCTGTCTGTCTGTTTGTCTGTGTTACGGGCTGCCCAGGTGAAACAGCCCGGCGACAGACGAGAACAGACTCATTTATCACTATTGCAATTTGCTTAGCTGTTTTTTTTCTTTTTGGCGGATGGGGTGGGAGGTTGTTTGAGAGAGGAATGTGGTGAACCCTCCCACCCCCACCCTTTAGCCCTCGCCTAAATCAAGTGGTTTTATTATTGTATCAATTCTGGTTTGAAATGCGCACACAGGGCTGGAAGCAGACCTGTGAATACAGTGAGCAACTAAAAGGTAGTTTGTCTGCACCACTCCTCACTCTCTCCTCACTCTGTCCTCGTATTATGACCCTATGCCCATCGTAAGAAGTGCTGAAGGCTTTATGTAGGAGACGAAAATAGAAAGTTTGAATGATACAATTCCTGGGAGCATAAGGCAGGGGGCTGTGTGTGAAGGTGGGGAAGAGCACCACCTTTCAGGAATCCTAAGATGCTAAATTATGCTTCGCTTCTGTGTAGGTCATAGTCAATACAAAATAAATCTTAAATCATTAGATGCAGAGAGAGAGAGAGACAGACGGACTGAAAGGAAAGAGGAAGAGAGAAAGAAAGTTCGGCCTGTTAAATGCTGTCTATTTTTTCAAGTGATTGGTAAAAGCAGAAAGCCAAATAAAATGTAAAACCGTGGGTTTTTTCTAATTAATTGAAAAACATATACTAGACATTTAACAGTCTCTCTCTCTCTCTCTCTCTCTCTCTCTCTCCCCAGCCAATCAGAGTCGCTTTCTTGCCTCTTCAGTTCGAAGGAGTTGCATGGACTCCTGTGATTATTAAAGCATTCTGGAAGGTTTTCAGTCGGACTGTAGCATTAGCTCCGTTGAGCCACGTTTTGTTTGTGGCCTCCGTCAATGGGTTGTGACAACGAGACTCTAATGATCGGATATTAATGAGCGTTGATTGAGGTGAGTTAATTAATCTGTAGTGGTTGAGAAATCCGTGAATCTAGACACGTCAGAAGCATAGTTTTGTGGTCACACACAAGCGGTGATTCGTTCTAGTCAGAGGTGTGTTAGTTCCGTGAGAGACTTGTCAATGTTGCTCTCCAAAGGCCTCTGGTGAGGAATTTGATCCCAGTATGAGAGGATGTGACAGCGTGTTCCCGCTGAAGGACACTGACTTTCTTGTGGTTTATATTAAACGACCTGCTTTTGCTATAGATAAATGCCAGAGCTGAGGAGGATCCCGAGACCAGGCCAGAGAAGGAGAGTGCCAGAGTAGTCTGGGTCAAGTTTGGCATTCAGTCATGAGTTTTGCATCGCCGGTCATGTTGAATTTCAACTTGGTAATGCTAAGTACTAGCTCCGCGCCTGTTTTTACCTTGGAAACTGTTTCTTTCTAGACTTTTAGGGCTTCTGATACTGGCGGTGAGTTGTTTGTTGTCGGCCAACTGTTATTTGCCCCCTAACTCTACTCAACAGTAAAGGGGGACTGTGGGAATTCGGGGTTTTCGGTGGGGGAGAGCGGTCATGTTTACGTTAAGGAGGCGCCCTCTGGAGGGGAAAAACGATGGGGAGCCATTCGCCAACAGGAGGGGGTTAAATGCATTTCGCCGTCTTTAGTACTGGCATCGGGGGGTTGGAATGTCCCTTCGCCGTGTTTAGTACTGGCCCGGGGGTTACCCATACCTTAACAAGTTATTGCACTTGCCGGACGGGATATGAACCGTTCCAAACAGACGTAGCCGTGCTCTGTCTTGTGAAGATCGCGTATGGAAACCACTTGCTGAATGGACTTCCGATGTTAGTTACAGGTTAATTGCATTCGTGCGACAAAAATTGAAGATAAATCCATAATTAGCAGCCAAAGAACTGTAGAGAAAGTCAAGTTAGAAGGAAATCGCGGCCGCGGAGCCACTGCATAGATCTACCTTCAACTTGAAGAGCGGTGCTTTGGTGCCGTATGAATGGAATCAGATGGTTTTGAGTGAAGTTCATAACTTGTTAGGCTAAATTGATCAGGTCTTGCAAGCAGAAATCAGCCAGAGCAATGGCGATTTGCTTCCTAGACTCTATTGGGTTGTAGTGATTTTGACCTGTTGCATTTCAGGCATCCCCGCAATGTCCTCTGTAATTTGCTTGAGAGGAGGAACGGCAGGCAGCGTAGAGGAAGGGCCATTCTATTTAAATTGAACTCGTACTCAGTCAATATGCTTTGTGCACTCAAAACTCCACTGACGTAGTGATGATTGGTTATTATTGTGAACCTCAGTTTTAGAAAGATTTTGGAGTCAGGGGGAGGCGTATTGCATACAGTAGGTCAGAGTTTAAGAACCATTTTACCCTCATCATAAACTTTTTGGATATTTCAACTCAGTGTTTCAAGACCAGTTTCTAGATATACCAACTGCGCCAGCCCTTCAAAATGTCAGAATCTCTGAAAACTCTGTAATAAGAGTCTGTGAGGTTCCTTCATAAAGGTCACTTGTTGCCGTTGCTCAATGAAGAAGATGGCCTTGTGGCAGCGCTGAACCTTGTCCGTAGGAGCAGCCCCTAAGTGTTAAAAGGATCTTTGTTTATGCAAGGGAAATAAGAAGGGCAGGATTCTCATTCCTCTGCAGAGTCCTCCTGCCCCTCCGCTGAAAAGGCAGTGAAAAGACAGCGATAACGGGGAAGTGGGAGAGAGTGACGCCAGGCGTAAAGGCAAGTTCTCATTTGCAAGTGATTTCTGTAGTGAGCAGATCCATTCTCAGTCGAGGTGGTATCACAAGTTCAAGATGGATACTTAAAGCAAAAGAAAGCAAAAATCGTGAGCTTTATATTTTATTGGCCAAAAATTTTTGGAAGTCTGAATGCTGTTGAGTCATGATGTGACTAGGTTTTTGCAGTTTTCAAGGTTATTATTATTATTATTATTATTATTATTATTATTATTATTATTATTATTATTATTATTATTATTATTATTATTATTATTATTATTATTATTATTATTATTATTATTATTATTCGGAAGATGAAACCGTTTTCATATGGAACAAGCCCACCAAAGGGGCCATTGACTTGAAATTCAAGCTTCCAAAGAATAAGATGTTCATTAGGGAGAAGTAAGAGGTGACAAAGGGAAGTACAGAAAGAGAAGAGATCCCACTTACCAATAAAGAAAAAATAATAAATAGATAAAAATGTATTAAAATGGAAGGAGAGTAGTATTAGGGTAGTAATGCGTTGCATCTTCGCTTGAACTTCTGAAGTAGTTCCAATTGCACGACGTCCTATTCAAGGCAGTGATGGAAGGAAGCAGGTCATTTGGAAACAAGCATGCTTCAAGGCTATATCCCGGAATCCGGTGGGTGGGGGATGGAGGGGAGGGGAGGGGGGTGGAGAAACGTCTGCTGGAAGTCTCGTAAAAATCTGGATGGTTTTTGAAAATTCTGGCCGCAGTTCCAAAGAATAGCTTCCTTGTTTGAACGGCTGTTCGCAATACGGACTTCTTTCTACTGTGACAAGTTGAAATTGACATGACTTGACTCTGTACAGAATATTGCCATGCTTATGAATGAGGGCATCGCCAGTCTTGAGGCAGAAGAAAGGTTTTGAATGAAATTTTCTTCGGCGGGATATAATGACCGAACATAAAAGTCGATACTATGTAAATGGAAAGGAAACGTACGGAGTTTCCACTTCTGTTTCAAGGCTGTTCTTCATTCAGGACTTTCAAATGAAGGAAGATAGGTGTGTGTGTGTGTGTCACTGTGGAGGGAAGCACTGAGACTAACCATGGCACAGCAGTGCTCCTCTTAATCCCTAGAGACTGAGGCCGTACGGACGGACGGACACACACTGAGACCTCATGACAGCGTGTACGTTTCCTGGCAGTTACTATCACTCGTTTTTCTTTCTTCTTTTAATATTTTGAAGCATTTTTTAGTTCATACTTAATTTTCCATTCGTAATTTTAATTTCAGTTCGAACCAGATAAGTTCATTCTGTAATCCCTTTCCTTCGCTGTCAGGTTTTCAATTCCAGCTGCAAATTTTTCACGGGCAAAACAGGCTGTGTTATTCCATGAGAGAGAGAGAGAGAGAGAGAGAGAGAGAGAGAGAGAGAAGCGTAGTCACTTTTGCTGACGCCGAGGAGCGCCACAGCGAATTGATTTAGATGTAAAGTAATCAGAAATAGCAAACCCAGTAATGAAATGTTGTTCTAAGATTCTAAGGTGCCTAATCTCCCAATTTTTGGAAAGGTTTATCCAGATTTTCAACCAAATGAACCGTTGATGAGGACAAGACCCACAGCATTTCCTTTCCCGACGATTCCAAGTCGTTCATTCTTTTGACTGTCCCGGGAATTTCAACTACTGGTCCATTTGGTCTCTTGACCTGATGCCATTTCCTTGCTCCACGCTTCCCAAGGCTGCTCCTCATCGTCTGAATTCTGTATAGATATTTTCGGAGGGCGGTCGGCGCATTCTTGGGTAACTGGAATTTGACGAAATAACTGAACTGAAGGCATTCTTTCCCAAATAAATCCTGAACCTGGTAATTCCTAGGAGATGCAGACCTGTATTACGTGGTGTATCATAGATCCATCTTTTGCGTTATATTGTAAGAACCGAATCGACTGTGAGCATGCTCAGTCGTTATGATTCAATTTCTGTAACAGAAGCGCCACAGAGACTTGGTTCTGGCAATAAATGTCTAAGTTAAGTATACCAGTTTCCAGACCAACAGTAAACAATCTGAAACGTGAATAAACAGAGAGAGAGAGAGAGAGAGAGATTGTAAATGCAGTATCTATTTTTTCAAGTAATTAAATAAAACCACGAAATCTAAAGTGAAATGTAAAACGGTTTTTTTTTTAATTACTTGAAATTGACGGTGACATTGACGGGAGGGGAGGGGGTGGGGTCTTCTATTTGAGTCTGTCTGCCAGTGAACAGAAAAAGTATAAATACTATTCACATGAGCATTGTCGCTGTCTAGAATGCAACGCCATTTTCATTCACTTTCGGGAAAAGGGACAGAATGGAACGACAACAGTGACGAAC
>NC_089787.1:298685-306185 GCF_040412425.1 Macrobrachium rosenbergii | reverse complement strand
CATCAACGGCTCATTTGGTTGAAAATCTGGATAAACCTTTCCAAAAATTGGGAGATTAGACACCTTAGAATCTTAGAACAACATTTCATTACTGGGTTTGCTATTTCTGATTACTTTACATCTAAAACAATTCACTGTGGCGCTCCTCGGCGTCAGCAAAAGTGACTACGCTTTTCTCTATCTCTCTCTCTCTCTCTCTCTCTCTCTCTCATGGAATAACACAGCCTGTTTTGCCCGTGAAAAATTTGCAGCTGGAATTGAAAACCTGACAGCGAAGGAAAGGGATTACAGAATGAACTTATCTGGTTCAGACTGAAATTAAAATTACGAATGGAAAATTAGAGTATGAACTAAAAATGCTTCAAAATATTAAAAGAAGAAAGAAAAACAGTATGTAACTGAAACACTGTCATGGCTCCGTCATCCGCTGCAGCCTCCCGAGTCTCAGGAAGTTAAAGGCTTGCTACTCAGCCTGCCATGGTGTCTCGTCTTCCCTCCCAGTATTCTACACACCTACCCTATATTCGTTTGGTCTGGTGAAGGCAGCAGTGGGGTGGAAACTCGTGCGTTCTTTCCGTACATGGTGTCGACCATGTTAAGATAGACCCTGTCGCCGAGCTTCGTTCAAGCTGCTGTTCTGCCTCAGGCGGCGATGCCGCGTTCTGGCGTGGCAATGTGCGGCCTGGAAGTCGGGTCGTGTCATTTCGGCACTGTCACGGTAGAGAAAGAGGTCCGTACGGGGCCGTTCAAGGGAAGCTGTCTTTTGCGACGAATGTTCAAACCGTCAGTTTTTACCGGACTCCGGCGGACTCTCACCCCCTCCCCCTCCTTTCCATCCCCGCCGCAGATTCGGTTCTCTTTAGCGGAAACGTAACTTGTTTCCAATGACCTGCTTCCCTTCCGTCGCTGCGCTTAGCTGGGATGTCGTTGCAATTAATTTACTTTCGAAGTTCAGCAGTCTGTGCATCACCTAATAACAATTTGTACATTTTTATCTATTTATTATTTTCTTTATTGTGAGTGGGACTATTTCTTTCTTTCTGTGCTTCCACTGTCACCTCTTATATATGTTTTGTCTTAATATTCTTTGAGCTTTTATTTCATAACAATGAGCTGCTTTGTTCATGAACAGTTTCTCTTTCGAATAATATAATAATAATAACCAATAATAATAATAACCAATAATAATAACAATAATAATATTAATAATAATAATAATAATAACAATGATGATAATATGTATAATAATAATAATAACAATAATAATAACGAAAACTTTACAAAAAACAGAATACTACATGAAACTCAACGGCATTCAGGCTTCCAAAATTTTTATTATAAATATAAGCTGCGATTTTTCTCTTTAGCTTTAATAGTCCTCGGCTGAGTGGATCTGCTCTGCAGAAAATCGCTGCAAATGAGAACTGCTGGCTAAGCCTGGCGTCACTCCCGTTGTCGCTTCTACTTGCCTATTCGCTTTGAACACGGGAGGACTCTGCTGAAGGAATGGTCACTATGTGACCCCCTTTGCGTAAACAGATCTTGGCTGCAGAGCTGCTGAGCGGGTTCGGCATGCCTGCTCTTTCTGTTGCAACGGCAACAATGTTTGCTATGAAGGAACCTCTGAACTCTATTACAGTTTTCAGAAGATTGTTTGTTTTGAAGAGGCTGGCACAGTGTATATCTGAGAAACTGGTCTTGAAACACTGGTTAGTATCCAAAGGACGATGAAGACAAAATGATTTCTTAAACTCTGACTTACTATTATGCAATACGCCTCAACTTTCAGAATGGGTTCACAATAATCATCACTACGTCGTGTGCAAGCTGCGACAATTGCATTTATGACGCTGCCTCAGCTGCCTGCCGTTCTCTCCAAGCAGTACAAGGGACGTGCTATGTAACGAACGTCACCGCAGCAATAAGAGTGCAGGCGCTATGCCATTTACTGAATTTCTTGCTGCAGACACGGCCTAACGAGATTATGAACTTCACTCAAAGCCATCTGATTCGATGCTGCGGCGCAACGCCGCTCTTTCGAAGTTGGTGAATGCAGTGACTCCGCGACCTTGACTTTATACGGCTGTGGATCTTCAATTTTTGTCGCACGGAAATACTGTTAACCTTGACAGCATCGAGTCCATTCTTGGTGGTTTCCATCCGCGATCTTCTGAACAGGCATCTGTTTGGGCGGTTCCTCTCCCAGAAGCTGAATTTTGGTATGGGTGGCCGGGCCCGGCCGCTGGCGCACGCGACGGAAGAATCAACCCCCAGGCAAAGACGACGGCCTTTAACCCTCACTGTTGACGAATGGCTCCCAGATCCCGACGCTATGCCCATGACCGCTTCTCCCCAAGCAGTCCCACGGTCCCCTTTGCTGACGAGGCCCAGGTTTGTGGCGGCCGGCAGCTGGCGGCTCTGCTGTCAGAAGCCTGAAATGCAAAACCAGCGTTACTGAAGTTGAAAAATTCAACATGACCGGCGTTAAAAATAGCAGGCTTGACCCAGTGCTCTGGCGCGCACTACTGGCCTGATCTCTGATTCTCCTTCTGGCATTGCTCTGTAGCAAAAAGCAGATAATTTAATATAGTAAGAGGAAAGTCGGTGTCGTCAGCAGAACAATCTCTCGCCGCTGGTCAGTCACCGAAGACTTGCTGAAACGGCGCATTGACAGAGTCTCTCGCGAACTATTTACGCTGACACCGCTCACCGCGTGTGCCGACCGCAAACTATGCTTCACGACCTCGTTTATGCGGTTTGCCGGCGCCACTGGTGCTTTCCTCGATCAGCGCTCGTGTATCCTCGATCGTCTCGTTGGTAAACCGATGACGGAAGGCTGTTGCATAGTAACAGAGGCATCTTACGGTCGACTGGCCTTCCGAAATGCTTTTGACCAATGCGGAGTCCATGCCTTCCTTCGAGCTGAAGAAAACGCTCTGTTAACTGAGAAGAGGAAGAGAGAGAGAGAGACATTGAAATGTTGTATATGTTGGTGAATTGGGAAAAACCCACGGTTTTATTTTATTTGGCTTTCTATAATCACTTGAAAAATGAGCAACATTAACAGGCCAGTGTCTCTAACCTTAACAACATGCGTGCTGTCTGTCTCTCTCTCTCTTGCGTCACAATGATTTAATTATTTGTGACTGTTACAGAAGCAGCATAATTTAACATCTTGCCATTCCTGAAGACAGTTTTCCCACTCCCCACCTTTATATGCTCAGGAAGCTGTGCTCATTCAAACTTTCTATTTTCGTCTCTAAAAAACCTTGACACTTGCTGGGCTCATAATGAAGGTTGAAACAGTGAAGTGAGAGTGAAGTGTTACCTTTTGATTGCTTTCACTGTACCTACGAACTCCAGCTCTGTACACACTGAGCTGAAGCCAATACAATAATAAAACCTTGATGAGCGAGGGTTGAAAGCGAAGGTGGGGTGGGGTTCGTCCTCTCAAACCTCCGAAAAAACATCTAAGCAAATTGCAATAATCGATAAATGGTCGTTATAAAAAGATCTCGCCGGGCTTTCCTACCTGGGCGGCCGAACTGAGACGAACGAACGCCTGACAAGTTGAAAGTAAGAAGGTCGATCAGTCGATCGATCGACGTCGATCGTCATCGATCGTCAGAGAAGAGAGAAGTGTTGAAGAATTCCAGTGAAATGACAGAAGTGCGGAAAAGAAACGATAACAGTCGGAGGAAGGAAGAAGGAAGAGAAGAGAAGGAGAGAAAGTGAGTTTGTCTAACTGGGTGAGGCAAGGAAAGGCGAGAGACACAAATTTAGGCCAGAACCAACATTCATCAATCGGCGACTGAAAACTAAGTGATAGTGAAAGGTAATGAGTATTCCCTCAGAGCAGTGAAGAAGAAGAGAAGAAGAGAAGAAGAGAAGAAAGAAGAAGAAAGTACTATGAAGGCAATTGTCAGGGAGAAGGAGGAAAGATGGAAGAGAGAAAGATGAAAAATTTTACAGATGAGGGAAAAGAGGAGCTCAGCATGTCTCTTCAGTGAACTCTGTTGTATGTTTCCCCAGCTATGGCACAACCACAGCTCGTATTGACCTATCTATATCGCAGCAGCCTGATATATTTAACTTTGACATCATGAACTACTGAGGGAAGGCAGAAGGTACAATTTGGTGTGTTTTGATGATTGGTGGATAATCAGCACCTCTGCCCTGCTCTCCTCCTCGGTAGTTTTTAGATCTGAACAGACTTTGGACAATAAAACCCGGCACCAGTACTGCAGTTTCTTTCGAGAAACTAGTTGATGGCACCGCCATTCACGAATGGTAGAAACTGCCACAGAAGTAAAGAAGAGAAGATTCACTTATCGGCCACCAGTAAACTCAAAAATCTGGCAAACTAGTTCACTCATTCTCACCACAAAGAGGAGGAAGGGAAGAGGAAGGAAGGAAGGAAGAAGGAGAGGAGAATATAGATCATGAAAATGAGATTGAGCTGAAGTGAATAACAGGGTTTATTCTTCAGCCAATATATTGAATGAGGAAGCTGCACGTAGATGGATTTTAATCGTTGCTACTTTTCTTTTATTTGACACGTTGGTGATCTCTTTCAATAAGTGTCTCCTAAATATTCCTTCGAATGAACACGCATCTCGAAGTAATTTGTCGTGGCTTTGTGTGTCCCGCTATGACTGGAATTCTTCATCTCCTGAATAATAATAATAATAATAATAATAATAATAATAATAATAATAATGGTAGGCTGCTGTCATAACTGGCACAGTGGAAGTCTGTTGGCAACAGTACTGAACGGCTGATCGGAAATGCTTTGCGGAAAAGAAGGAAAGGAACGCCACAGCGATATTCGAAAAACCAGTTATTTCAGCTGCGCGACGCAAACAATTTCAGCAGGCACGAATGTCTACCCCAAAACCTCGGTACTGACTGAACCCCTATGTGCGAAAGCGACTGAACGGGTTTTATCAGTGTTAACCTAATCGTCTACTCGTATTCGAATGACATTCTGTTGAAGGACCGTTCTTCGATCTGTGTCTCTTCTATCTTGGTCGTGCTTTCACATATTAATAACTGCGTACCCATAACTGATCGTCGGTATTTGGCACAAAAAAGATCTGAGATTTCGTAAGGACGTAGTGACCACTTTCATCTCTTGATTCGATAAATAATATAAGGCTGAGCCGAAGACCAAGCACTGAGACCTATGAAGATCTTCGGCACTGAAAAACTCAGGACACAGTGAAAGCGTCACATTACTGTGAGAAGAAATCGAACGGAGAAGAAGAAATAGTATGAATGAAGGCTACGGTAAATGAAGATTTTTAGAAAGGTCGAAGGTTGCCTGCGCTACTGATATGTGCCGTCAGTGCCTCACAGTGGCTGCTGTGAGCATTAGGATTCGATCGTGTGTTGTGCCGAACAACGTGATGTGAACAGCTACTGTATTGCGGCAGTCCCTTCACTCATTTTGTTCCTCCTCCTGCATCGTTTTTAGAGTCTTCAGCTCAACTGGTATTATCTATCGTAAACACAGAACGATCCTTTCCGCACAAGCTTTTAATTAGCTTGCTAAAGCGATCGTTGACGACATTGTGCATCAAGTATTTGCACTTGTGTGTTTGCATAAAGGCATGCGACGCAACATTTGTCTCTTACTGACTTAAACGTATGTTCAGTGTCCAGCATGCCCATTTGTCATTTCTCTTTTTTTCTTGAGTGCGGGATGGGTTCTGTCGCCCAACTGTCGGTCGGCACCTGCGGAAGACGTTTCGCTTCGTAATGACGGCGAAAAACTTAAACACTGCGTTACGACTTCTGGCCTATTTAAGTTCATATTTATTTCTTATGAAGACTCCTTCGACAAATGTTCCTTTGACGACATTTGTCGTCTGGAGAACGCTCTCATTCTCGGCTGAATGATTCGATTTCTATGGCTATTTGAATTTAACGTCGTAATTTTTTTTTTTGGTAGACGATGGTTATCAATGACCATGATTATCGATCTTTTCGTGGATACTAACTGGTAAAGAGACGATCGCAGTGAGCCTCGCAAAAATGATCTGCGAAATGTTGACTGCTATATAAAAGAAGGAGGCTTACAAAGCACTTCGAAATCTCGAAGTTATAAGTTTTGAGCCAATGACATTCTCTTTCGCTACTCCTGCTACGTGAACAACATATTCTTTGGAAGCTGAGCCCTGTAGCTAACATTCCACGGGAATAACCATTTCTGAATAATAATAATAATAATAATAATAATAATAATAATAATAACCAATAATAATGAGTAAAAAACAGTGGCGTCTTATACCATGTTTCAATATACTTTCATTAACGCCGAAGTGCAACATTGCTGTTACCGGTTACGATATCCATGCGATTTATTCATCGGAAACGTCTTCTTTTAAAAACGCGCATTTCAAATCCAGTGCCCAACGGCGTTGTGGAATGGCGTGAATAACTCTGAGTTCCAATAACAAGCCGACGTCGTGACAATTCTCGTACGACAATCTGTTTGAGTCTTTCACTAACGGCTGACCAAGCGTCGCCCCCACCCAGCCCCTATATTTTTGTTAGCACAAATTTGTGGTCGAATGCTGAGGACTGCCTCACTCTCTCCACCTCACTATCATCTCCTCGCCTCCTCTCCCTCCCTTCCGGCGACCAAGGCGGTTTCAATCGCTGGGCGTATTTATTACGGATATGGAGAAGCGGTGCTCGTGAACTCTGAAGGCACGATGCTCAAACACGGGCTATGTAACGCACGACTGAACTATGCAAAATGATCGGCAACTAACACGGTTATTTCGGTCCACGTTTCGCCATAAAAAACAAATCAGCGGAAGGAAGGAACAGTAAAATCGCCCCAAAAAATCCGAATATAGACTGAACAAACACTGTTTCTACGGCAGAAACACCACACATTCTTGGGCGGTAATGAATAACGAAACTGGACTGGGCTGCCTGACGTGATGACGAAGACTGCGCGTCGGCATCTGCAACGAAAAGATGGGCCTGGGCTTTTCAGGGCTGCTCAGGGCCTCATTAGCTGGTAAGGCGAGTAAAGGTAACGCGACAGGTCTTTCGCGATGGCTGAGGCGACCGACATAACAGCGCAACTAGCGGCTGCATGTTTGTTTGGCTTTGCCGCAAAGAATGCACCTGACTGTTCCAACCGAAAACTACCTCATAACCCTTTGGCGACTTTGTGCAACGTACAACTACTGTCTTCAGCATCCCGGGCGCTCGTGGCACCGAAGCTGCAAATGATGATTACGGAAAATAATTGCAACTGTCTGCTCAACGGCAGAATTGCTGATCACATTCAACAAAGCTCAAGTAGTATTCAATATATACTTTAATTTCTGGGTTCTACTGTGAACAACCTGTTGACAAATATTTGAACAAGTAACGTCAACGGGCTCAGGACAGAGGGTGAAGTTCCAGCAAGCTCAACATCTCAGCATGGACATGACGGCAGCCTTTCCAGTGCGGCAGCAGTCGCTCCGGTGCCACTGT
>NC_089787.1:253685-291185 GCF_040412425.1 Macrobrachium rosenbergii | reverse complement strand
ACTTATCAAACAAACAGCTGGATAGAAATGTAACTAGTGCCTTAGGCTACGGTTTAAACTTTGCTTTATCTCCTGGCGGAAGGAACAGTGTGGAAATAACTAAAGGACTGTGTAATTTGGAAAAATATAGTGATTTAACGAATGAAGAAGTGAACATGGTTAAGGGAGTGATTTATGGAAGTATGAAAAAAATCAGACACCACAAACGTCCCCAAAAGATTTATGGTTGCTATTAATGAACTGAAAAAAGATAAAAATATACACATGACAAAAGCAGATAAATCAGGCGCCCTTGTAATTTTAAATAAAAGTGAATATATAGAAAAAATGCAAAATCTTTTAGGTGATGATAACACATATAAAGAATTAAATAAGAACCCGATAGACAATGTGAATAGTGGTTTCAATAAGAAAGTGAAAAACCTGTTAAAAGGTAACGAAAGCCTTATAAAGAAGTTGTGTGTGACCTCTCCATCGCTACCATACATGTATGGTACAATAAAAACTCACAAAGCAAACTTTCCTGCCAGGCCAATTATCAGTTCAGTTGGTTCCGCATCATACAAGCAAGCAAGCTAGCGAAGTACTTAGTAGATATTCTTAACCCATTAGTAGGTACCATCTCAAATGCAAATATCAAGAATAATGTGGACCTGATAAATAAACTAAATAGTGTAGAGATTAATAGTGAATCCAGGCTTGTAAGTTTTGATGTTGTATCACTATTCACAAAGGTGCCAATAGATGATCTGATGGCGTTTTTATCTGAATTGTTAGAGAACACACAGCTGGATATCCCATTTTCTAAAAGTACTTTAATTGAACTGATTAAATTATGTGTAAAAGATTGTAAATTTGAATTTAATGGTAAATTTTACTCACAAAATTTTGGTATGGCAATGGGAAACCCTCTATCCCCAGTGTTAAGTAACTTATATATGGAATTTTTGAAAAGAAGATATTAAACAACATAATCCCACGTAATGTAACATGGTTTAGGTATGTTGACGACATAATTTGTGTATGGCCAGGAACCAAGATGTAAAAAACTTTTGCCAAGTTAAATCAATTAGTACCATCAATTAAATTCACGATGGAAATGGAAAATGATGGGTGCTACCGTTTTGGATGTCCTCATACGAAGAAATAGTAGTGGGTTTAAATATAGTGTGTATAGAAAACCCACTAATATTTCTTCCTATGTGCATTTCTATTCTGGACAAAGCAATAAGGTTAAAAAGTCAGTGTTTTCATCTATGTTTTTAAGAGCATTACGGGTATGTAGCCCTGAATATATTGATGATGAAATAGATAAGATTAGGAATGCAGGCAAAAAAATTGAAATATCCTGATAGTGTATTAAACAGTGCATTTGAAGCGGCAAAAAAGACTATGTATCAAAACCAGAAAGAACCTTACAACACAAAAATTTGCTTGTTTTGCCTTATAATAATAATATGAAAGATATCCTCATCTTCTTAAGAATTTTGGTGTTAATGTCGCATTTAAGAACAATACAACAATGAAAAATGTACTTATCAAGAACTCCCCAGACAATACTAAAGGGTGTGTATATAAAATTCCGTGTAAGTCTTGTGACAACTTTTATATTGGCCAAACCGGGAAAGCACTGGAAAAAGAATTGAACAACATAAGAAATGTGTGAGATATGCACAAGGGAACAGTGGTATATTTGTACATGTTAGTGAGAACAATCATGCTATCAACTGGGAAGGGCAAAAGGATTGTATATTCTAATAATGCACTGGAAAGGAACATCATTGAATCTAGCTTTATAAAAGAAAGTTACAACCATAATATGAATATCAGTCAAGGGATGTATAAACTTGATCCTTTAATATCAAAAGAAATTTGTAAATTGTTTAAACTTTAAGGTAGGCAGTAGAGATGTATGAAAATAGGATTATCATATTTGTAAACACAGTACGAGGGTAGTAATGTTAATGAGTTTCCAAACTCCGCCTCCATGACACCTGTCAGGTGTGGATCTGAGGTGGGGTATGGTCTGTTTATCAGCAATGTCCCCAGAGAGTCTATTGTGATTTTTAGCCAAATGAGTTTTAAAGGCCACTCCTACCTCGACACCGGCCTGAGTGGGGATATGGAGTCCCTAACGGTTGTGTATGTTCGTCAGTACTGTTCTTGTAGTATATATATTTGTGACTTCTCACACTCTGTATCAGTCCTTCGTCAATGGCTTGAAATAAAGTCGAAACCGGTCAGGACCTACACCCCGTTTCTTATTTTTCACCTGTGGTAATGTGTGATAAATGAATCACGTACAAAATGATAATAATCATATATATATATATATATATATATATATATATATATTAACTGTGTTTTATTTATATATCTTGGACATATGCCATATATATATATTATGCCATTATATATATAAGGGAACCCACCTATCATACCAATATATAAATATATTAAATGATTTTTAACCGTTTATGTCGGGCAAATAAAGTGATGGCCATATATTTTATAACCACGCCCATCCTATATATATAGATATATATATATGAAATATATATATATATTCATCATATATATATATATATACATATATATAAATATACAGAAATAAAAGAATTTATGAAGATACATGTTATAAGAAATAAATTTATATATGAATATAATATATATGAAGATATAAGCTATATATATATGAAATATATATGTCCTTCAAAGTATAAAATTTAGTTCTCTATATGAAACTATATAATCATTGAAAAATAATAAAAATCTAATGCCAATAAGAATCTTTGACCAACAATGATTATAATCATTTATCAATGATTATCAAAATCCATCATGAATATACCTTATATATATTATATATATAATATTTATATATGTTCTATATAAGGAATATATATATATAAATATATATATATATATATATGGAAAATATAATGGTTTAATGAATGATATATTTTTTAACATGGTTAATGGAGTGATATATTATGGAATATCACATAAAAATCATATACAATATTTACAAACGTGATCAAACATTGGTTCATTTTCATGACCAAAAATATTGAAAAGTTAATAAATATCTTCATGACAATTTTATTTCTATTTTATATGACATTATAGGGCCCTTTAATTTTTAAATAAAAGGGGTTAATAACCAGATACTAAAAAAGATAAAATCTTTTACTGACTATAAAGTGCTGAATTAAATAAGAACTGCAGGCTCTTAGAAAACTCTTTTTCTTTTAGAATAAACGTGCTCTTTAAGAAGTTCATTCCAAAACCTCCATTAAAATTAATTTTACATGTTATAAAGATTTTTCCATGCTTTTTGTTAGCCTTTTAAGAGGTTGGTTATCTAATGTTGAATTAGCTGATTAATAATAAAAATGTAAAGTAAACCTTTTCCTGCCAGGTAACCATTTATTCAGTTCAGTTGGTTTAAGCACTCAGGCATTGGTGAAAAATAAGTCTGAAGCCAGTCGAGAAAATATTTCAATTATAAAGATGGTCTCATCATTGGTAAAAACTTCTAATATAGCAATAATCAGATTCATTTCTTTAAATATTATCTAGCAGGTGATAATGAAAATTAATAGTGAGGCCCATGCTCATTAGCAGATGGACAAAAAAGACTCTTGTTTAAATACTATCATTTATAAAAAACTAGTAATCTGAATGAAATTTATCATAATGATGATATGAATGGCGTTTCTTATTCTGTAATTATCAAAGTTACTGTGTTTTAAATTTTAACTGCAATCCAAGATAAAAATTTTCTAAAATTAATCATCCCTACTGAATAATTGATTAATTGTTTTATAAAGATAAAAGATTGTCATTTATTTTTTTATGGTATGATTTTAGATTTATTTTTTTTTATCTAATTACTTGTCATGGAATAACCATCTAAATCTCACTTACACATTATTTTAACTTCATTAACAGTAATTTTGAAGGTGATAAATATAACAACATAATTGGATGTTTGTAGGTTATGGTTTTGAATATTATCTAAAGATTTAAACAGTAACAAACTGTAAGGATAAACCAAATGAAATCAGTTTGACACAGATAAAAATCATAAGTACCATAGGTTAAATAAGATGGATTAGAAAATAAAACCACACCAAAAAAGTCATGAGATGTCATATTTTAGAAAGCAGAATGAAATGTTCGTGGGTTTAACATTTAGAGTCACCTGATCCTTCAAACCATATATTACTGTAGACATATTTTATTCTCCAAGATAAAACCTGAAACATAGGCAGTAATAAATAAGTCTTTGTGTGTTTAAATATTATGTTTTTAATCAATCTGATTTCAAAGTCTAAGATAAAACTGAGATGATGAATGCAGTGATTATTATTTTGTTAAAAATTGAAAAGATATTAGTGTATTAAACTAGTGCAAAAAGAATGAAATAAAATTATTTGCTGATCAATGTCATAAAAAGAAAAAAATTTCGTAGGAATATAATATATTATATACTTATATATAATATATATATATATCTTAAGAATTTTATATATATAATATATATATATATAATATATAACATAAAAAACCATTTTAAGACTATTCAACAGAAAACTATAAAATCATATAAGATTCCGCGAGAATATCCTCAAAATAAATTTAGAACTTTATTAGCCAAAATAAAAATTTTTGAAATTTAAGGTTTATTAAATATAACGATAAAAATTAAGCATTTAAATTATTAGTATTTAAACAAATGGTTAAGAGTTTTTATTTACATAAAATTACAATTTCATTTAACAAAAAGAAAACTAAATTTCCAACTGGAATATGACCATTTTAAACAGTTTTATTCCAAAATACAAAACCACTATTTCTAAACGATTAATTTTACCAGTTTTAAATAAAAAATCATCTTTATAAAGAATATGTTATTTTCATTTATTCCATTTTATTAATTTAAAGTAATAGACATAAAAATACTTAAAACGATTTATCTTTTTAAGATCTTAAATAAAAATTATGACTGATAATGACCTCCTGTGTATATGATATCAGAAAAGAAATTTGTGAAATACTATGTTGATTTAAAACTTATTTTGCTGAAGGTAGGCAAATTACAGATGTATGAAAAGAAAAATAGGGTTCCAAATAAAAATTTCAATATTCGATACCATGAATAATTATACATACATTTACAATAATACTGTAATATATAATAGTACATTCCAAAGGCTTTAATTACACAGAGTGAAGAGGTGAAATCTGGGTGGTTTTATAATCATTTATCACCAATGTCCCAGTGACTTTCTTTATTGATTTTTAGCCAATCTTTTGAACATTTTTCTATTTATCATGAATAGCATTCGGCCTATGACAATTGTAATTTTTAATGTTTTGTTTTTAACGTCAATTTTAATGATTCATTAAATTTTTTTGTCTAATTTTAAAAAGCATGGCAAAGTGTTGGCCATAAGCAAATGTTGGTAATATTTATATATTAAATGTAATAAAATGCCTGTAAAGGGTTTAATAAAATATGGTTTGATAGATAAAACCATCGATTCTTATTTTTGTACCAGATCAACTGATGTGATCTATAAAATATATTTCACGTATCAAAAGTGATAATAATCATACTAAATTTGGATAAGAAGAGCACATTCTTCTAACATCTTTCATGGTTCCACACATTTTGGAATATAGATAGGTTTATGAATTTTGAAAACCTCACTCACTGTTCATAAATAAGAAAGAACATGCTCTGTTTTGCTGAATGTCAAATACCAACAAGTTTACAAATATAAATTTATAACAGGCATGATTGCCATTAGAAGACCAACTGTAAAATAAAAACCATTGGTTTTATTACATCAAAATCATTGCAACTTTTTTCCAGTAAACTTTTGATGTTTGAAGCCTCAATAAAATCTAATTAACATTAAAGCTTTTTATTGGTAGAACAAATTTTAAGATGATTAATGTAAATAAATTTCTTTCTAAACAAAACACATTCATTATGATCTTCCCATTTATCCAGGAACTTGCTGAATATAAAACAATAAGATATTGAATGAAACTGTTATCATTTAAAGATTATTTTAAACTGTCCAATCTGAAAATGTCGTATTTTTATCAAGTTTGCTGGATATAAATTTTAATTTTAACAATTATTAAGTAAACTTTCATTTTATCCAGACACTTGTGACAGTCCATTTTAACCAGAAATGTAAATACTATAATGCCTGTCCTTTTAAATATTTATATTGTTGGCTTATTTTATCCAGTTATTAAATGAACATGTCCATTTTATAGACATATATGTGTTGAAAAATCAAATCTCACCAGGCATTACTGTTCCCATTTTAAAACAGTACTTTTTGACTATTCCCATTTATATGTTGTGAAAATTTATATAATGGAAGTATTTTTTATCATGGATCTTAATAAGGCGCCCTTATAATTTTTTAGTGACAAATTTTAATTTTTTTCTCTGGCCTTAAAAGAAGATTTTCATAAATAAATTTATTGCAATTAATTAGATTTTCTTTTAATCATTGCTACTTAAATAATTTAGTCCTTTTTAAATATCTTTTCTGAATATATAGAAAAATTTGACTGTAAAAAAATTTAGTTATTTTATTATTTAATTACTATTAATTAAATAAGAACCCGATAGACAAAGTGAATAGTTTTAAAAAGAAAAAGAAAGTGAAAATTAACATGACAATATTAAGAAGGTTAATTGTGATTAATAAAAAAATAATAAACGATATTTGTTGATTGTCCATCGCTACCATCTCATGTCCATGCAAAATGTAAAAAATAAAATGATGACAAAGCAATATTTTATTAAATTATTATGGTATTATTATATATATTATTTATATATTATATATTATTCAAGGGATATTATTCAACCCATTGTGATCTTATTAATATAAACTATCTTGATACTGTTATTTTCAAAATAAATTTTTTATCCAGGTTTGTAATTTGGGAATCCTTTTGATGTTACATTGATGTATATTCATTATTATGGATATATTATTATCTGAGCATTTTTTATCTTATTATTATTATTATTATTATTATTTTTATTATAAACATTCTACTTTAAATTTAAAAACTTTAATTGAACTGATTATTTTTATGTATAAAAAATTTATATTGTTAATTATTAATTAATAATCATGTTAATTTTATAACAAAATCTTTTATATGGCATATGGGAAATTTATTTTTTATAAATTTTGTCATAATTAATGCAATTATTTATTTAAATAATGACATTTCATTTTAAATAAGAATCAGACTTTTATTATATATATATATATATATATATAATATATATATATATATATATATATATATATAATATATATATATAAATTTTCATTTTTAAGATAAAAATAAATTTCTTTTAAGTAAAATTTTTTTTATTTCAATTATAAATGTTAAAACATCAATTTAAATATAGATAATAAAAATGAAATATATTAATAAAATATGAAAACGTAGATAGAATAGTATATTATGATGAAATGTTATCCATTAAATTTATAGAAGATTGAATTGAAAACTCCTAACTGCATTAATCATTGTATGCATTTCTATATCTGACAAAGCAGTTCTATGTAAGTTTTCCAGTCAACTTCCTTTGCAATACAACACAATAAGAGCACATGATTATGCCTTAGAATAATTGATGATGAAATCATAAGATTCATGCAGTTACAGAAATTAAATATTTGATGAGGTCAGGATTTAACCCAGTTCATTTTGACATTGGCAAAAAGATTATCCATCAATTAACTTCAAAGAAATAGTTTGGAAAAGTCGGGAAGTTATCAAAAAATTTGGATGTTTCTGCCTTTTTTAGTTGAAGGTCTATTTACTTAAGAATTTTGTGATGATAATTCAACATTTAAGAACAATACAACAATGATAAAAATGTACTTATCAAGAAATAGTTCCAGACAATTCTAAAGGGTGTGTCTTGAATTTTGGTAAGTCTCAGACAACTTTATAACCAATCAAACTGGAAAGCACTGGAAAAAGAATTGAAATCATAAGAAATTGTGAGATTAATGCACAAGGAAAAGTGAAAACATGGTACATTAGTGAGAGTTAGCTTGCCCATATCAACTGGTGAAGGGCAAAAGGATTGTCAATTTTCTTATAATGCCTGAGTAATTAACATCATTGAATTTCAGCTTTACCTAAAAAGAAATTGTTTCAAAATTTAATATGAATATCACAGGGATTGTATAAACTTGATTCTTTAATATCAAAAGAAATTTTTAAAGGGATACTTTAGATGTATGAAAATAGGATTATCATATTTGGGTCGCCAACATGAGGGTAGTAATGTTAATGAGTCTCCAAATTGGTATGACACCTGTCAGGTGTTTGTCAGCAATGGTCTGTTTATCAGCAATGTCCCCTGAGAGTCTATTGTGATTTTTAGCCAAATGAGTTTTAAAGGAATTTTGCTTTACCCGACACCGGCCTGAGTAGGGATATGGATTTCTTTAACAGTGGTTGTGTATGTTCTATCTTATTCTTGTAGTATATATTTGTGATGTCTCATACTCTGTATCAGTCCTTCGTCAATGGCTTGAAAATTTAAAGTATGCAACCGGTCAGACCTACACCCAGTTTCTTATTTTTCACCTGGTAATGTGTGATAAATGAATCACGTACAAAAGTGATAATAATCATCAATGGAGACCAGTATCATCCCCGACGTGAGTCAGAAATTTCTTTTTTTTCTGTGTTGTTTTCCCATCTTGGAATATGCCGTCAGAGAATTTGCCTACGCCCTCACCAAGCTCATACCAACAAGGAACACCTGCGGTTTTACGTGAATGTCGGGATGAAACAAGTGATACCAAGATTTTTCATAACCAATTCCTTGCTGAAATTAGAAGACCAACTTCGGTGAAATACAACGTGCCATATTGGAAAACATATCAACATCAAAACATTGGAAACCAAAAGGGTTTTTGAAGATCTCACGAGTCAAAGACGACATTTTTCTTTTCAATACCACCAGATTGGAGAGATTCCTTATTCGTGAATATTGTCATGTGAAGATGAGGAATTATGTGTATCGGAAACTCAAAATTGAAACACGATAATAAAATGAAACTGTTGATTGAAAGAAGCCCTTGGACCAACAACGCCAATCATGAATTTGTCGTCAACTTTCAAACAAACAGCTGATAACAAACATGGAAGAAGTGCCTTAGGCTACGGTTTAAACTTTATTTATTTCCTGGCGGAAGGATTTTGTTGGAAATAACTAAAGGACTATGTAATTTGGAAAAATATAGTGATTTAACGAATGAATAATATGAATATGGTTAGGGAGTGATTTATGGAAGTATGAAAAATCAGACATACAAACGTCCCCAAAAGATTTATGGTTATATAATGAACTGAAAAAGATAAATATATATATATATGACAAAAGCAGATAACCAGGCGCCCTTGTAATTTTAAATAAAAGTGAATATATAGAAAATGCAAAAATTTTAGGTGATGATAACACATATAAAGAATTAAATAAGAACCTGATAGACAATGTGAATAGTGGTTTCAATAAGAAAGTGAAAAACCTGTTAAAAGGTAAATGAAAGCCTTATAAAGAAGTTGTGTGTGACCTCTATATATACCATACATGTATGGTACAATAAAAACTCACAAAGCAAACTTTCCTGCCAGACCAATTATCAGTTCAGTTGGTTCCGCATCATACAAGCTAAATAATACTTAGTAGATATTCTCAACCCATTAGTAGGTACCATCTCAAATGCAAATATCAAGAATAATGTGGACTGATAAATAAACTAAATAGTGTAGAGATTAATAGTGAATCCAGGCTTGTAAGTTTTGATGTTGTATCACTATTCACAAAGGTGCCAATAGATGATCTGATGGCGTTTTTATCTGAATTGTTAGAGAACACACAGCTGGATATCCCATTTTCTAAAAGTACTTTAATTGAACTGATTAAATTATGTATAAAAGATTGTAAATTTGAATTTAATGGTAAATTTTACTCACAAAATTTTGGTATATGGCAATGGGAAACCCTCTATCCCCAGTGTTAAGTAACTTATATATGGAATTTTTTGAAAAGAAGATATTAAACAACATAATCCCATATGTAATGTAACATGGTTTAGGTATGTTGACGACATAATTTGTGTATGAAAGGGGAACCAAGATGTAAAAACTTTTTGTTAAATCAATTAGTACCATCAATTAAATTCGATGGAAATGGAAAATGATGGGTGCTTACTGTTTTGGATGTCCTCAAACGAAGAAATAGTAGTGGGTTTAAATATAGTGTGTATAGAAAACCCACTAATATTTCTTCCTATGTGCATTTCATTCTGGACAAAGCAATAAGGTTAAAGTCAGTGTTTTCATCTATGTTTTTAAGAGCATTACGGGTATGTAGCCCTAAAATATATTGATGATGAAATAGATAAGATTAGGAATGCAGGCAAAAATTGAAATATCCTGATAGTGTATTAAACAGTGCATTTGAAGGCGGCAAAAAGACTATGTATCAAAACCAGAAAGAACCTGTTTACAACACAAAAAATTTGCTTGTTTTGCCTTATAATAATAATATGAAAGATATCCTCATCTTCTTAAGAATTTTGGTGTTAATGTCGCATTTAAGAACAATACAACAATGAAAATGTACTTATCAAGAACTCCTTTTAGACAATATTAAAGGGTGTGTATATAAAATTCCAGTGTAAGTCTTGTGACAACTTTATATTGGCCAAATTGGGAAAGCACTGGAAAAAGAATTGAACAACATAAGAATGTGTGAGATATGCACAAGGGAACAGTGGTATATTTGTACATGTTAGTGAGAACAATCATGCTATCAACTGGAAGGGGCAAAAGGATTGTATATTCTAATAATGCACTGAAAGGAACATCATTGAATCTAGCTTTATAAAAGAAAGTTACAACCATAATATGAATATCAGTCAAGGGATGTATAAACTTGATCCTTTAATATCAAAAGAAATTTGTAAATTGTTTAAACTTTAAGGTAGGCAGTAGAGATATATGAAAATAGGATTATCATATTTGTAAACATTTGTAAACACAGTATCGAGGGTAGTAATTGAGTTTCCAACCTGCATTCCATGACACCTGTCAGGTGTGATCTGAGGTGGGTATGGTCTGTTTATCAGCAATGTCCCTGAGAGTCTATTGTGATTTTTAGCCAAATGAGTTTTAAAGGCCACTCCTACCTCGACACCGGCCTGAGTGGGGATATGGAGTCTCTAACGGTTGTGTATGTTCGTCAGTACTGTTCTTGTAGTATATATATTTGTGATTCACACTTTGTATCAGTCCTTCGTCAATGGCTTGAAATAAAGTCGAAACCGGTCAGGACCTACACCCCTGTTTCTTATTTTTCACCTGTGGTAATGTGTGATAAATGAATCACGTACAAAAGTGATAATAATCATCAATGGATACCACGCGCTCCTTCCGATCTTTCTGTGTTCTTTCCCCATCTTGGAATATGCCGTCAGAGAATTTGCCGACGCCCTCACTCAAGCTCATACCAACAAGGAACACCTGCGGTTTTTACGTGAATGTCGGGATGAACAAGTGATACCAAGATCGTTCATAACCAATTCCTTGCTGAAATTAGAAGACCAACCCTTCGGTGAAATACAACGTGCCATATTGAAAAAACATATCAACATCAAAACATTGGAAACCAAAAAGAATTTTGAAGATCTCACGAGAAAAAGACGACATTTTGAAGCCTCAATACCACCAGATTGGAGAGATTCCTACGTGAATATTGTCATGTGAAGATGAGGAATCAAGTGTATCGGAAACTGAAACGGAAACACGATAATAAAATGAAACTGTTGATTGAAAGAAGCCCTTGGACCAACAACGCCAATCATGAATGTGTCGTCAACTTATCAAACAAACAGCTGGATAGAAATGTAACTAGTGCCTTAGGCTACGGTTTAAACTTTGCTTTATCTCCTGGCGGAAGGAACAGTGTGGAAATAACTAAAGGACTGTGTAATTTGGAAAAATATAGTGATTTAACGAATGAAGAAGTGAACATGGTTAAGGGAGTGATTTATGGAAGTATGAAAAAATCAGACACCACAAACGTCCCCAAAAAGATTTATGGTTGCTATTAATGAACTGAAAAAGATAAAAATATACACATGACAAAAGCAGATAAATCAGGCGCCCTTGTAATTTTAAATAAAAGTGAATATATAGAAAAATGCAAAATCTTTTAGGTGATGATAACACATATAAAGAATTAAATAAGAACCTGATAGACAATGTGAATAGTGGTTTCAATAAGAAAGTGAAAAAACCTGTTAAAAGGTAACGAAAGCCTTATAAAGAAGTTGTGTGTGACCTCTCCATCGCTACCATACATGTATGGTACAATAAAAACTCACAAAGCAAACTTTCCTGCCAGGCCAATTATCAGTTCAGTTGGTTTCCATCATACAAGCTAGGAAGTACTTAGTAGATATTCTCAACCCATTAGTAGGTACCATCTCAAATGCAAATATCAAGAATAATGTGGACCTGATAAATAAACTAAATAGTGTAGAGATTAATAGTGAATCCAGGCTTGTAAGTTTTGATGTTGTATCACTATTCACAAAGGTGCCAATAGATGATCTGATGGCGTTTTTATCTGAATTGTTAGAGAACACACAGCTGGATATCCCATTTTCTAAAAGTACTTTAATTGAACTGATTAAATTATGTGTAAAAGATTGTAAATTTGAATTTAATGGTAAATTTTACTCACAAAATTTTGGTATGGCAATGGGAAACCTCTATCCCCAGTGTTAAGTAACTTATATATGGAATTTTTGAAAAGAAGATATTAAACAACATAATCCCACGTAATGTAACATGGTTTAGGTATGTTGACGACATAATTTGTGTATGGCCAGGGAACCAAGATGTAAAAAACTTTTTTGCCAAGTTAAATCAATTAGTACCATCAATTAAATTCACGATGGAAATGGAAAATGATGGGTGCTTACCGTTTTTGGATGTCCTCATACGAAGAAATAGTAGTGGGTTTAAATATAGTGTGTATAGAAAACCCACTAATATTTCTTCCTATGTGCATTTCTATTCTGGACAAAGCAATAAGGTTAAAAAGTCAGTGTTTTCATCTATGTTTTTAAGAGCATTACGGGTATGTAGCCCTGAATATATTGATGATGAAATAGATAAGATTAGGAATGCAGGCAAAAATTGAAATATCCTGATAGTGTATTAAACAGTGCATTTGAAGCGGCAAAAAGACTATGTATCAAAACCAGAAAGAACCTTACAACACAAAAAAATTTGCTTGTTTTGCCTTATAATAATAATATGAAAGATATCCTCATCTTCTTAAGAATTTTTGTGTTAATGTCGCATTTAAGAACAATACAACAATGAAAAATGTACTTATCAAGAACTCCCCAGACAATACTAAAGGGGTGTATATAAAATTCCGTGTAAGTCTTGTGACAACTTTTATATTGGCCAAACCGGGAAAGCACTGGAAAAAGAATTGAACAACATAAGAAATGTGAGATATGCACAAGGGAACAGTGGTATATTTGTACATGTTAGTGAGAACAATCATGCTATCAACTGGGAAGGGGCAAAAGGATTGTATATTCTAATAATGCACTGGAAAGGAACATCATTGAATCTAGATTTATAAAAGAAAGTTACAACCATAATATGAATATCAGTCAAGGGATGTATAAACTTGATCCTTTAATATCAAAAGAAATTTGTAAATTGTTTAAACTTTAGGTAGGCAGTAGAGATGTATGAAAATAGGATTATCATATTTGTAAACACAGTATGAGGGTAGTAATGTTAATGAGTTTCAAACTCGCCTCCATGACACCTGCCAGGTGTGGATCTGAGGTGGGGTATGGTCTGTTTATCAGCAATGTCCCTGAGAGTCTATTGTGATTTTTAGCCAAATGAGTTTTAAAGGCCACCCTACCTCGACACCGGCCTGAGTGGGGATATGGAGGCTCTAACGGTTGTGTATGTTCGTCAGTACTGTTCTTGTAGTATATATATTTGTGACTTCTTACACTTTGTATCAGTCCTTCGTCAATGGCTTGGAAATAAAGTCGAAACTGGTCAGGACCTACACCCCGTTTTCTTATTTTCACCTGTGTAATGTGTGATATATATATATATATAATATATATATATATATATATATATATATATATATATATATATATATACATATATATATATATATATATATATATATATATATATATATATATATATATATATATATATATATATATATATATATATATATATATATATATATATATATATATATTATATATAATATATATAACTATATATATATATATATATATATATATATATATATATATATATATATATATAAATATATCAACATATTTATATATATATATATAAATATATATATATATATATATATATATATATATATATATATATATAAATATATATATATATATATATATATATATATATATATATATATACATATATATATATATATATATATAAACATATATATATATATAGGTCATATATATATATATATATATATATATATATATATAGGATATATATATATATATATATATATATATATATATATATATCAATATAAATATATATATAAAAATCATATGGTATATATATATATAAACACATATATCCATATATATATATATAATATATATATACTTATATATATAGTATAAAAATATATATGAATATATAATACATATAATATATATACATATATATATATAAAAAATGGCACAAATATAAGATTTATATCTCATTATATACATATGAATAATATATATATAATATATATAATATATATATATATATATATAATCAGTAAACTTCAAACATTTTTAATATCCAAGTGACTCATTAGAAAAAATAATATATTTTCATATATGTTAACAAGGGGAATTTTTAGTTGATAATAAGGGCGTCGTCCCATGGGCTGAAAACCAGCGAAGACAAGAACTCAGGACTACAGTGGATTTTAACTCCCACGGCCAGCAGGTGAGGTGCAATAATGCATATCGTCTCCCCATATACAAATCCCTTGCGTCGAACTCAGGTGTTTGTATTAGAGACGATATTCACCCACCTCTGCCATGCTAACCCCAGTTAGCGTGTTGAAAAGCAAACGCAGTCATATTATGACTTTTTATCACATCACCATGATTCATATACAATCAGTATGCTACAAACGTCCTTTAATATCCAATTCGCTCTACCTCGGAAATAATATATTTTCAGATATGTTACAGGTAAAAGGGGAATTTTTTAGTTGATAATAAGTTCTCGTCCCCGGGCTCAGTTAAACCAGCGAAGGACAAGAATTCAGGACTACAGTGGATTAACCCACGCGGCCATTTTGGTATATCGGCGGATATCGCCCTGATATACAAATCGCCCTTGAACTCAGGTGTTTGTATTAGTGACGATATCCACCCACCTTTACCATGCTAACCGTGTAGTGAGTTTGTCGCACGCTGCCATATTATGACTTTTTATCACGTCACAGTGATTCATATACAATCAGTAAGCTACAAAAGTCCTTTGATATCCAATTCACTCTACCTCGGAAATAATATATTTTCATATATGTTAACGAAGGGGAATTTTTTAGTTGATAATAAGTTCGTCGTCCCATGGGCTCGAACCAGCGAAGGACAAGAACTCAGGACTACAGTGGACACTTAACCCATGTGGCCAGCAAGTGAGGTATAAGTGGATATCGTCTCCCATATACAAATTGTCCGAGACCTAACTCTGGTGTTTGATTAGATGATATCCACCCACCTCTGCCAAAAAATTAAAACATTTAGTGCGCTTGTTCGACCAGCCATGATTAGTTTTATTTATCATGCCATCCTTTGATTCATATACAGTCAGTAAGCTACAAACGTCCTTTAATATCCAATTTGCTCTACCTTGGTAATAATATATTTTCATATATGTTACCGAAGGAGAATTTTTTAGTTGTATATGGGAGACGATATCCACTTAGACCTCACTTGCTGGCCGCGTGGGTTAAGCATCCACGGTAGTCCTGAGTTCTTGTCCTTCGCTGGTTCGAGCCTACTGGACGACAAACTTATTATCAACTAAAAAATTCCCCTTCGGTACAATTTACAAATATAGGACAAGTGAATATTGTACTGTGTAGTGTTTGAAATCTCAGTCAGCCCGCATTTCTTTCAAGGTTGTTAAGCTGAGTTATTGAGTCAGACTTATTATTATGCTATTCTTTGGCCAACAAGCAATGAATGATATTAAATTTTTGAACTAGTTAGCTTAGTGCATGACAAAGAAAAGAAGAGCTTGTGTGCCCCGTGTTTCTCTCATAGGGTAGGACGGACAATTTTGTAAGTCCATAGGCTATAGGACCAGAACCGTTGGCAGCCTAAGCGAGACAATGAAAAATATATCTCACTCACGCATGAATCATATTCGCTTTGCTTGTGATTCACATTAAATTTTACTTGCCTTTTTCATCGTTAACTTAAATAACAGTATCAGTGTCCAATTTCATAATTTGCCTTTTACATTAGCATAAATCAGGCTAGTAAGAACATCACATGTTCACTCCTTTTTATCATAAAACGCCCCAAAGTGAGCATGGCCGCCGAGTGTAGAAAAGAAATTTTACAAATTCATCTTCTGTTTTCCTTAACATACAGTAACTTGCCTTCGTAGTGTTTTACATTAAAAACTTGCATTCTCACATCAGCTTCAGTCATTTTATAAGAGGAATTCTAGTGCTTTGTTCCCTTGCAACTGTAAAATCGCAAAGCAAGGAGGGAGATTTGTATTCCTTTGCCGAATGACGTCACGAGCAACCCACTTCCAGTAGAAACGCTCTTTGAGCCATCAGCTGTGCACTGTCACATGATTCGTCTGCCATCTTGTTGGTTACCTGTGTGGCATCACGAGCAGCCATCTCAGTCATTCAAAGAACCTTCCACTCATGTGCACTGACTAGCAAACTACTTTACATCTCACAATGCTGTACTCACAAATCTTTATAAAAATACTTCAATTAAAGGGAAAACTAGGTATACGTAATTTTATACAACTGCTTCAAAGAAAGTTAGCTAATTAGTTAGGAATATAAAAGAAGTTCCTGTACAAATATATAGCTTAGCAGGGAAATAAATAAAAAAAAACTCAGGATAATTTAAAGATACGTACAGGTATGCAAATTCAAGAATTTTACCAAGAATTATTAAGAGCATGGTGTAATAGGTCACATTAATATTGGCAGATAACCCATTACATAACATAGCCAAATTAATCAGAGTATTCAAAAAAAGAAAAACTGTCTGAGGGATAATCCCAGGGACTTCTGTGTCCCTGCTAGTATGCATTTATTTTTGTTTTCATTCTCCTTTCTTATTTCTCACGCAGTGTGAACTTTGCCTATGTATTTGTGTGCTAGTACTTGCTTCATTACTATTTCTCCACTTTTCTTAAAGTGCTTTAGGTAGCTGAGAGAATACTTGCACTGTCTTCACAGAAAGAATGGGCCGATATAAAGAGAAACACCTCTGTCCCACAGATAGTTTAGGACAAGTTAAGAATTAACAATAGTTACTGACAACTGTCCACCACGAGTAGGGTCTGTTTATCCAGACTTAAGTATAAAGCCTTCCTCCCTCCTCATAAAAGGAAGTAGCACCGCTAGTACTAGGAACTAGTCACCCACGAGTTCCAAAGCAACTAAAATTGATTCCCCTTTTCCACTGTGCCACCAACCAGAGGCCATGTCGTAACCAACTGAAGAGCTTACCTATCTGTTTCCTCTTACTTTTCCTTTTTCTCCTATTTATTACACTCTGCTTGGGCAGAGTGCATTTCCTCTTTGTACAATTAGGTCGTAGATCCCTAGGGACACACTTGCACCCTAGTGCCAACAAGAAAAGTCCTGTGTGACTAAGCAACTACCCCAATACCTCAAGATACAAAGAGCCACCAGTGTGACCTCTGCAAGACACACTCAACCAGAATGCCACCTTATTGAAAAGTGTCACCACAGTTAAGGGCCATTTCCCTAAATCACTTTCCTTCCTTGACCAACGACCTTACCCGTCCTAACATTCCAGAACTATGGCGACCGAACACAACCAAGCCTTCGTGAACCTGAGAAAGGAGGTGGGTCTCACGGGAAAGGACCTCACCAATTTGATCAAGGAACAGCTGGATGACATGAACAAGAAGGATAACGAAGAAAGAGCAGAACAGAGGAAGCATGATGAGGAACAGAGTAAGTGTGCTGAAGAACAATGGCAGTAAGAGCTAGCTCTCAAAGAAAAGGAGATTGAACTGGAGAAGACTTGAAAGCAAAGTGCTAAAGCCCTAGCTACCCAACAAGCCTCCAACCCTACACCTGCTGCACAAATACTCCAATATCAAGTATTAATTCTCTAGTTCCCAAGTAGACTGAGGAAGAGCCAGAGGCATGGTTGGAGGATAACTATAACATTACAGAGAAGAAGAGGGCCTTGTTGCTTGCCAAGCACATGGAAGGTAAAGCCAAGGCACCCCCCGCTCGGTGGAGAAGAATCAAAGAGGTAACATGGTAGAAGTTCATAGGGTAATAATAAAAAGCCTACAAGATAACCCTGGAGAAATGGAGACGGCGGTTTCAAGTTCTTGCCAAGGAGGTCGGCTGGTCCTGGGCTGAATGGGCCTTCACAAGACCCAAGCCAGTAACCTGTCATGCACCTCGTTTAAGGACTTCTTCAATCGGACCATGCTGAAGGGTCTCTTCCAATGTGTCCCTGGTCCCCTTGCTGTTTATCTCAATGACAAGCAGCCAACAACACTTATGGAAGCCTGTTGTAGGCCGGTTCCTGGGAGGCCTACAATAAGTTTCACAGCACGTCTCAACTGTGCATAGTATCGCGCGGCTATCTCCCGGGGTCGACTCTCCTGAAGAACAGACTATCTGGTAAACCCACGTGTATCTACTGCAAGAAGGTGGTTCACCCGAATCTGAGTGCCGCTACTGGTTACGTTAGACATTGCAGCAAGCATTAGCTTTATTGACAGGTCCCAAGTGCCAACCAGTGACATTGTTGATGAGCAAACTCAGTGAGAGATGAAATGGGCAGAGGGCCACAACAAATCCATCCCCACAGTCAAGCTCCAGGTCACGACACCTTGGGGCACGCTACCTCACCGCATTGGTATAGTGAATGGAATCAGGCCTGGAGTGGAATTCTTGTTGTGTCGGGACTACCTCTGGGGAAGCCCTTCCCCAGTGACACTCCGTAGACCCCTTACCTCACTGGAGGCATCGACTGGGACATCACCAACCAAGAGCACAGCCACTTTGACTGGCATGCCATCAAAAGAAGAATTACCTTCTGTCCGCCAAAGTAGTCGACGGAAGGGGTACATTCCGTGCAATTCCAGGCTTAGTCCTCCCTCTTCATGAAAGGATGGCCACCAACGAAGTCCTCCCTCTGCATGAAAGGACATTAATAGAAAGCAGTACTGCTGTCGAGCATACAAGGTGACAGGCCACTCCACTAATTGGGAGGGCTGCCCTAATAAGCAATGCCTGGCGGACGCTACAAACCAAGCATCTCCACGAGGCCCTGACCTCCAACTGGGACAAGAATCTCTGTCTCAGTTAAACTCAAGCCATCCAAGATGTATTGCACCTCCGGACCCCTCACCAGGCATACCTGACCACCAATCCTTGCCAGCGCCACTTGCGAGCCCTGAGCAGTGACACACTTCGTACATCTCGGACATTGAGCCACCACAAGAATTGAACCCTGTGCCTGGCCCTACCATGGTGCCAGATCCAGATCATGACACAGATCCTCCTACAGGAGATCCAGGAACCTAGCAACTTTGTAGCCTCCAGCTCCCAACAATTCATCTTCCTCTTCAAAACCACCCTCCAAGGATAAACCTCTGATGATACCGATTGCTACACCTCTGGGTGACCAGGAACTTGACCTCCCCAGACACAGAAGCGGAGACCGCTCTTGCTTTGGTTGTTGCAGCAGCCGGAGTGAAGAGCCCTTCAGTAGCCTCTGAGGTTACTCCTGACTTTGTGCCTGACAGTCCTCCTGGCCTCTCTCCAGAGTCGGTACCCCCATCACCTCCTAAAACTGTCATAGATAGGCCTTGGAGGAACCCAAACAAGAGAAAGAAGGGTGGAAGAGAGCCAAGTAGTTGCAAGAGCCTCAAGCTCACCTTGGCACAGTGCCTTTCCATCTCAGAGTGATCCCAGCTCCTACCCAGAGGAGGTAGCCTGTGTGATCTCTGCCTTAGTAACACCATAATTACTGAATCCTAGACTGGGTTCAGTTAGTAGTAATAGTAGTAACCTTATAACTTTAAGTCCTGTAATGAGTAGAAGTACCTGAGTAAATATAATTTGGTAATCCAGTAATCGTAACAATTGTGTATAGAGCCAGTGAGCGTGACATGCATGGCATACTACCTCAGTTGAGGAAAATATCTCATATAAAACCGAGGAGGAATGTGTACTTCTCTCATTCAAATATAAAAACTTATTTAAAGAACTTCAGGGTACTTCCTTGTTTACTGTGTCTGTATGTTCTAGAGTAAGAAATTGTATACTTGTAAGAATGTATTGTAATTTAGCTGGTTCACTGTCATTGAAGTTGGTGCTATGGCAGTGTTCTAATAGGTGATGTCATAAGAGATACAAATGAATGTACCATTTGTCTAGAAATAAATTTCACCCTCATCGGAGGTAGCACGTAAATATCCGTAGACATCTTTGAGAAGTATTAAGAGTCCCATAGTAAGTAAGCTAGTAAAGCTCATATCCCTTTCTAGTAGTTAGGTAGATCCTTAGCTAGCTTCATTGCAAGGGCAAAACCTGTCCAGGGAAAAGAGTAAAGTAATTGAGGGAAAAGCTTGCTTAGTACAAGCATTCACCCCCAAAAAGGGTGTGAATGCCTTCTTAAGGGGGGAAGCTTTTATGAATATTGCTGTTCGACCTCACTTCCTTGCCTCGTAGTAGAATAGTATATTAATTTTCTCTTAAAGCTACAAACACAACATAGAATTCTCGCATGAGAAAGAGGAGGGCAGGGAGAAGCAGGGGTTGTTTTCAAACTAAGCTTGCAATCGACAGGAGGGGGGGAATTTTAAACTTATAGGCTTCATAGAGGGAGGTACGGTTTAGCTAGCCAGACTTTAGATATACTTTCCTTAAATCCGACTTTTCTATGACCTATGTACTGGTGAGTCTTTGTCATTTTCCAGATGATACCCGCGACCGCTGCCCAAAGTATGCTTTGAAGAAGAAGTGATTCAAACGACCCAAGTCGACCCGACAGCCGGGGACTCTCAGCTCAGCTAACATAGCTACCCAGAGGACCAAGGAAGCTTAATGCAACTGATCATTGCATTATTTAATCCTGCGGCTAGGAACCCCTAGTAAAGCATATTCCCTTGATGAAGTCATATATTAATTGCATTTATTTTTGTCTAGTGAAATAACATAACTTAACCTCCATGGTGTTAAAAGTACTATTCCTCAGACAAGATTCATCTCTTGTGATTAATTAGTTACTAGTGAGAGCTTCTTTAGTGCAAGATTGTTATCTGGATACTTATTTTCCAGACGTGTGTATATACCTTGGGCTTGGAAATTCCCTCTTGCTTGGAGAAGGCTGCATTGTCAGTGCCAAGAATCCACAATTCAACATTCACTGAATTCAGGCTTTATAAAGTGATTTAAGAGTTCCATTAAATCTGTTCCGATCATTTCATTTAGCATTGAGGTCATTGAGGTATCTGTCCTGAATAGGACTAATATTTTGAGCTGTTGTTAGCTCCTGTAATTAATCCATTTCCTTTTCATTTTACTTTGTTGAAACTAGTTTTCATTAAGTATGCATAATTAATCCACGTGGTTTTATAATAAATTTATATTTTGGTAATCCTAGTTTTCAGCTGGTGACCGTATCCATTTAATTATCTATCCTTTAGAGCTTTCTTTAGTCTTAATTGGCAGAGTTACGTGTGTCTTAGGTAGAGCAAGGTAATATAACTACAGTTAATCGATTGTTAAAGTAAATAATCGACCACCCGCGTAATAATATACATACATACATACACACACACACACACACACACACACACACACACACACACACATATATATGTTTTATTTATATATATACTATATATATATATATATATATATATATATATATAGGATATATTAATATATGATATATATAATATATACTGTCATGGAATCATGCATCAATCAAATATTTGTGTTAGTGGGTCATTTCTTTATTTATCTTGCTTACATGTACGTATGTAATTTCTCAGAGCGATAAATATATTAAGTTTCAATATATTCGTTATGATTTTCGTTTTCACTCTCTCCCAGTTTTTGCTTGATTTTGCTTTGGCCATTGTACTTAAATAATTATAATAACTTATTGAAAACTATCATTTCATATACACTAGTGGTTCATTGTGTAAATAATTTCTATATATTTTCCATTTTTAATTATGGTATTTTATAGGATCGAAAGCATTGGTCTTACAAGCGTATCCAAATAGTGTGGACAAATAGAAAGGTTAAGAAGGTACTGTGCTTATTTCAATTACATATGTAAAGGCTCGCAAAGGTGACCTTTGAAAAGTTGGGTCAGCTATTCGCAGGGTCCATTTTCACTGTACGCAGCAGATAGGAAACTGCTGAAGCAATTCGCATACCACAAGGGTCGAAGAAGCCTCCTTGGTGACAAGACACGGGCTGGCAAATGCGTTTTCAGCAAAGAACGTTCTAGAAGCTGAACCAGTTACAAAATTCGGTTTTTGAAGGATGCTTCTTAATTATGTATGGTGTGTACGTGTACTTCGTGACGCCTCGAAGTACAGAGGCGTGTCTTGCCGAACTTTGACCTCGAATGATGTCATACAAAAAGTACGTTCGTTCGTGCGTTACATAATGAATATAATGGGAGGAACCGTTGTTCGAATTGGACTTGTGAGATCCGATTTTCATGTGTCTGAAGATGTAAGTGATTTTTCATGGAGACTATCCCAGAGGACTTGTGGAGTGAGTAAGAATTCATATACGTTTTTAGACTTTGTTTTTCAGAACTGTGAAACACGGTATCTCCTGTGACAGTGGAAGATGTGTTTCTGCAATTTGATACATTTATGATTTTTAATGACGTTTCTTCTTTCACAGGTATTTCTGTTCACTCCATTCCTATTCCTTTTTCCTCTCTCCCCTCCTACAAGGATGAGAGTGGTATGACATTTGAGATGACCTGTTTTAATTGATTGACTGTTCATATTTTGACAGATGAGTTATTTTCTGTAATTGGGGTTTATGATTTTGGAGCATTATTTTTAGAAGATTTTCTGATAGTTATGTGAAACATTGATTTCATTCTTCGTAATTTTTAAGAAGTTATTTTTTCGTTGATTTTGTCAATAAAGGGTTTTAGTTTTGTACTTATATCTCATTCAGTAGTCCTTAGATTTTAGTTAGGGAAAGATATAACTTACGACGCCGGCTCACGTTACTGCTATCACACAATGTCTCGGAATAAGCGAGATTAAACCTCTGTTCATAAAACAGAGACTTAAATCAAGTATAGGCTCAGAAATGGCCGTTACACATATATAATTTTTATAATTGTTGAAAATAGCTGGTTAAGAATACTATCTCTTCATGAAATAATTGTTATCCAATCAATCATTTTTATAAACTGCTTATAGACCTGTGCATTGAGAGTTGCTTTACCAATGCTGACTGCACCTAAAGTGAGTTTTTTTGCAAGTTTTTCTTTCTGACATGATGATCAGTTAAAAAAAAAAACTGCATTTCTCTCGTCAGAAAAAGTTTCCTGCTCTCAATGTAAAACTGATACCGAAAAATCCCTTAACCATTGGCTCGTCTATTACAGTTGAGGATCGTCTCAGCCCCCTCTTTGCATCCAATATTGTATATAAATATACTTGTCCGAGATATAATCACGGAACTTATGTGGGATGCACGAGGAGGCTGTTGAAAGTAAGAATAGACTCCCAAAGAGGCTTAAGCTACCGTACAGGATGCAAACTGTCCAATCCAGAGGCCTCTAACATCAGAAATCACGCTGTATGGTACAAAAACATTAGAAAAGAAGAATTTTACATAATAAGCCTGGTCTCCAACCATCACGACCTAACAATCTTAGAGTCTATTATTATAAAGAGAACTGTTCCCTCGTTAAATACCAAATTGTCATCAACCCGTTATATATTACCTAGTCTTTCTTTGTTACATACTTTCTGTTTGCTTTTAGTATTACCCTTTTCTTACCTCGGTGAGTCTGTGTCTGTGAGCCTATGGCCGATTACTTTTGTCTTTTGTTTTATGTTTAATACATCGGGTTTTAATGCTGCATTGCCCTTTTGGTTTACTATTTATTTTTAACTAAATTTTGTAGCCCTGTAATCCCATCTGTTGTGTAAATAATTGTTTTACCTTAGATAATGTGCCAAGTGTCATGAAACGTCGGCGAATAAATATGTGTGTTTGTCTGGCCGTGGCCTCTCCTTCAGTACACACAAACACACACACATACATGCACACATGTGTATATATATATATATATATATGTATATATATATATATATATATATATATATATATATATATATATATGTGTGTGTATATATGTGTGTGTGTGTGTGTGTGTGTGTGTATGTTTGTGTGTGTATATATATATATATATATATATATATATATATATATATATATATATATATATATATATATATATATATATATATATATATATATATATATATATATATATATATTCCACTGGTATCTTTTAACAAATATATATGCAAAATTTGCTATTTGGAGAGTATAATTTAATTTCGAGTCTGTTGTACATAATATTCTTATGTAAGCCAGCCTCTGTCCTTAGAACTGCAACCGTCACATCTGCAGCTGAATTCATACTTTGAAACATGTTTTTTTTTTTTTTTTACAAATCTCAGTGTCGTAGTGGATACGGAAGAGCAATGTATGGTAGCTTTAAATACTCTTGAAAATTACGTGGTCACCATAAGTCGATTCAATTAGATGGGGTATTAATATACGCGCACATTGCCACATGCCTGAATTCGTTATAAGCCCAAACGGGTACATATCGGATAGGCTTTGTCTGTGTCTTTCCCTGCGTATATTTGTGTCGAGACAAACAAGCTGACATAAAACGATTTAGAAAGAAATAGTTACAATTTCAATGGAAATGTTCGACATTTCCCATCTCGCTCTATACCTTCCGACTTCATCTTTAACCATGAAAGAAGGCGTGTTGCATGGAATGAGATCCATATGACTTTCGGGAATTCAAACCTCATCTTCCTTTCAAAGCCTCCAAATGAATTCGTGCCTTTGAATTGCAACTGGTTTTGGTTTGCAGAATTGCAATTTCATTGACGCACTGTATTGAAACAGCCTCATCTGTGAGACTTATAATCTCATGCGATGACTCTGTTCCGCATTGTAAATCGTCCTGTGAAGCCGGAAAAAAATCGTTTTTTTTTTTTTAGGTTTTATTAATAGAAATCTTTGCATTAAGCATTTGTAATAGAAAAATAGTAGCCTATTGGCTTTTTGTTTTATTTCCTTTCTATCTCGATTGGGTTTTCTGTGTTAGAATTCGTGTTATCAAAATCAAACTCGTTCTTCTTTTTGGAGGCCGGTCCTTCACCTCATCGACGTACGGGTCTATTACATAATTTAATGTTTTGCAGGATTTTTCTTGTCCTTTCAGCGGTTCCAGAGCTCTGCTAAAGTTTTCATTGTTTTCTAGAGTCGTATCATATACAGTATAAGTGGTAAGCAAAGATCACATTTTTGCCTGATTGTCACACGACTTGTTTAAGCACAATTTAGAGAATATTATCTTTTATCTATAACGTTTATAGTATTTGGGTGTTACCTTGCTTCATGATGGGACTATCCCACGTAGCGTGCGGCATTCCTCGTCTGCAGACCCATAATGTAGACGATGGTAATTAATGATTCAGGCTCGCCTTCTTGTTCGTCGTCGTGTTGGGCTGGCAAAATTCGTCCATTTTGATTATTATTGTAGTTTCAATTATTTCATCTGCATAACCGTTGTTTGCTCGTTATGTAGACCATGTCTCTCCAAGATGTGCTGTGTGTGAAGGTTACTCACTACATATTTTTTATATGCATCTGGGCATTCTCCTCGTGCGTTCAAGCAACGGCCATATTTACCATCGTCTACATTATGGGTTTGCATACAATAAGGAATGCCGCACACCACGTGGGATAGTCAGCAGAGGCGTGACCCCAAGAGCCCCTTACCACAAAATAAGCCTCAGTATATATAGTAAGCCTAACCTTGTAGCAGCACTAATAACGAAAAACAGCAACGCTCTGAGAGGACCGAAGGGGACGTACACGAACGTAGTTTACAAATTCGCTTGTCCAGAGATGTGTAAATCTCACAGCCAAAACTACATTGGGCACACTACAACGACCCTTCGGAGACGTATGCTTGCTCATAGAAATGAAGTGGCCATTCATCAACATCATACAGATGTTCGCGACAGGAAACCATCCCTACAAGAGCTGATAGAAGGTACCCAGGTCGAAGACAGAGAGGATAACTATGGTCGCCTCTTAATAGCCGAAGCGGTAAGCATCGCTATCCAGAAACCGACCCTGAATAGTCAACAAGAATAGGATCTTATACTCCCCCCCACCCCCCCCCAGCAGGAGAAGGAAAACGCGAACCAACAGGGACCAAACAGCCCTTAGGGCGGTTGATTAGCATATAGCATTTGGATGTACACATGAACTCAAATGTAATATTATACCATTTATGTATAAACAGACATTTGTTTCTTTGTACCTTTACTTGGGTAATGAAATCCTATTTATTTTTATACCTTATTTTCTGTATTTACAAACTAATATGTAAGATTTTACTAAATTTTAAATACAAATTTAAGGAACCACTAAAAGCACAAAGCATTGTATTTTGAATATTTATTTAACCCCACGTTTACAGTTTCACTTTTGTTGTCATACATTTCTTTGCACCCAAAACAACGCCCTGAAATGGTTAATCTTTTAAGCCCTTGACCATCACGTACCCAGACCTCTACAGTAGGTCATTCTCCCCACACGATGACGTATATAGGTCGAAAGGTCATATTGTCGGTGAGTAGTCGCTTGATAATGCCATTTAAGGAGAAACAGCTTTCGCTTCAAAAATTAATAAATGGAAGCAGGAAGTCTGTGTATTTTTCACCAGAAATAAAAAAACCATAATAAGAAAAAACTACGAGGGTATGAAGATACTTACAAGAAACTTATTGACGCCAGTAAAGCAATTGCTTTTAACGGAAACTGCGTAAGAGAAAAACTATGTCATAAATGTGAGTGATTTTCACATGGGAGCTGTCCCAGAGACTTGTGGAGTGATAAGAATTCATATACGTTTTAGACTTTGTTTTCAGAACTGTGAACACACAGTATCTCTGTGACAGGAAGATGTATTTCTGCAATTTTTACATTTTATGATTTTTAATGTGACGTTTTTTTTTCACAGGTATTTTGTTCCACTCCATTCCTATTCCTTTTCCTCTCTCCCTCCTACAGGATGAGAGTGGTATGACATTGAATGACCTGTTTTAATTGATTGACGTGTTCATGATTTGACAGATGAGTTATTTTCTGTAATTGAGTTTATGATTTTTGGAGCATTATTTCCTTAGAAGATTTTCGATAGTTATAGAAACATTGGTTCATTCTTCATGTATTTTAAAGTTATTTTTCGTTGATTTTGTCAATAAAGGTTTAGTTTTGTACTTAGTATCTCATTCCAGTAGTCCTCAGATTTTAGTTAGGAAAGATATAACCTGATGCCAGCTCACGTTACTGCTATCACACAATGTCTCGGAATAAGCAGAGATCAAACCTCTGTTCATAAACAGACTTAAATCAAATATAGGCTCAGAAATGGCCGTTACAGTTTTTAATTGGCAGCAAAGGTAGCGTAAAAGGTAGCGTAAAGGTAGCGTATGGGTAGTTAGGGCAGTTAGAAGGTGTTAAATAATTTGACATGTATACGTTTCCGAAGAGATATAAATTAATGTTGGCATCTCAGGATAGGATTTTGTGGGAGTCAGCAGTAATAATTGAAAGATTTCTGTATATATATATATATATATATATATATATATATATATATATATATATATATATATATATATATATATATATATATATATATATATATATACATATATATATATATATATATATATATATATATATATATATATATATATATATATATATATATATATATATATATATATATATATATATATATACATATATATATACATATATATATATATATATATATATATATATATATATATATATATATATATATATATATATATATATATATATATATATATATATATATATATATATATACATATATATATATATATATATATATATATATATATATATATATATATATATATATATATATATATATATATGTATATATGTATATGTATACACTTTTATCTTGCATATGGTAATACAATATGGTAACAACTGATAAGGAAGTTCCTGTAAAAAAACACATTAAAGGCTACCTGCCTACTGAACTGTATGTCATTTACAAGGAGAGGAAATATATATATCTTATATATATATATATATATATATATATATATATATATATATATATATATATATATATATATATATATATATATATATATATATATATATATATATATATATATATAATTGTGTATATTATTGTGACTTGGCAGTGTTTTCTTTGAGAAAGTCTTAGAAAAGCGCGAGTTGAACCCTTTTTAAAAAAAGTGAAGGTAATCTTTTGAATGATTGATATAATCTTTAAACATAATTTTGTCTTAGTGAAATGGCTGTTGGTATATTTCCATTTTTGCATATTTCGTTCTTATATGTCTGTGTTATTATATTACTCTAATTTTATAATTAGTGTCTTACAAAGATTTGTGCTGTGATTACGTAGCATTTTATTAGTGCTTACTTATTATTGAGATTTCAGAGAATGCTTATATGGATTCAAGTCAGTAATATTTTGGTAAATACTTATGTTGAGTTTAGTTAATCAGGTATATGTTTAAAACTTGAGTGAAAGTTAATGGTTTGAATCTTACTTAATCAAATTGCTTTCTTAATAAATTAATGTTTTGTGAATTAAACTTGATTAAGAAATACTTAAATCTTACACTGTTATCAATTAATAGTAAATCTTTTTTGAGATTGTGAACTTTGCATATAACTTTTGAACTTAGAAATAATTTTGTCTGTTTAAAATTTAAAAAACACAGCGTTCCATTTTGACCACCAGTAATTAGAGAAATTAATGAATGTGTACAAGGTAAGTGATATATCTGTTTGTTCACCTGAGACATATCTAGGTGAAATGGAACCAGGGAAACCGTTATGATGTTTGTTGAAGTGATACCCATTTTCCACTAGTCTGTTCATAGCTTGTTGCTTGTTACCTCACCCATAACTTGATAAAGTTACATTGATTTTCTCAAGTGATAAGCAAGTTTTATGGGATCACTGTACCTTTAGAGTATTCAGTCTTAATATTTCTTTTATGAGGTTTCAAGTATCTGGTCGAAGTGAGGTAACTTTTGGTATTATTATTTGTGTAATAACCAGGTGCTTGATTACTTTGTGACAATATATATATGTATATATATATATATATATATATATATATATATATATATATATATATATATATATATATATATATATATATATATATATATATATATATATATATATATATGTGTGTGTGTGTGTGTGTGTGTGTGTGTTATATATATATATATATATATATATATATATATATATATATATATATATATATATATATATATATATATATATATATATATATAAGAAGCTCCCAACACAAATATGCCACTTCAATAGCTTATCTAATAATGGCATTGCGGATCACTGGCTTAAGATAGGCCATGGGATGAACTGGGTATAAGTCAACGATAATTTATAAGATCAACGACTTATTCCATAGTTCTGAAAGGATATCATTTTAACGTGGATTTCATAATATATGTATGTATGTATGTATGTATATATATATATATATATATATATATATATATATATATATATATATATATATATATATATATATATATATATATATATATGTGTGTGTGTGTGTGTGTGTGTGTGTGTGTGTGTGTATACACACACACACACACACACACACACACACACATATATATATATATATATATATATATATATATATATATATATATATATATATATATATATATATATATATATATATATATACATACACACATACACATACATACGTACATATATTATGAAATCCACGTCAAAAGGTGAGTGAAAACCGGGACTTGGAACAAGTCGTTGGCCTTGCAGATTATCGTTGACTTATACTAGTTCATCAGATGGCCTGTCTTAAGCCAATGATCTGCAATGCCATTATTAGATACACCTCTTGAAGTGGCATATTTGTGTTGGGAGCTTCTTACTTTTAATCCTATTGATGTTTGACCAATCTAAATCTTTTTACATTCTTTGCAAGGAATCCTGTATACAATATTGTTTGAATTGGGTAGGCTAGTCTTAATAAGTTTAATTCTCAAAATATTATTATATTTAATAAATACTAAGTTAATATCAGTAGTTTTTAAAATGAGCACTGTAGGAATGAAATAAGGATGAAATGGTAAACAGAGAATATTCTTAAGTTCTTTGTTAACACTGGCTGGTTTGTAATATGTCTTTTTTGCTTTTTTTTTTTACAAAGTTCTAAAAAATATGGTGAGAAATATAATGAATCTCCTATTTTATCAATAATTTATGTTACCCTCCATATTTCTTAGAACTTTGTAAAAATAAAGCAAAAAAGACATATTACAGCCCTACTTTATATCCTACTCTCTTTTTCTCTTTCTCTCCACCCAAGCAACGACCCATACTAGTCGACATATAACTAGGTAAATTAACTAACTCATTCCCTAGGGCAGCTGAGGTATCGTGGGCTTTTAAGAAACCAGACAAACCGTTTTCTACTTGTATTAAGGATTGAACGCAGGTCTGTTCAATCTGAACGAACTATCACACTTGTGCGATAGGAAAATATTAGCTATTATTTTTCCTGTATATGATCTTGAGAGTTGACAAATTAATCAATAAATAATATGTTCAAGTCATCATATCGTCAAGTCAAATAGAAATCACATCTCGGGCCTTTGTCCATAGGCAGGTTTGTAAGTGTGGCAAAGTGTTGAAGGATTGAGAGGACTGATTTGAAACTTCGGATTCTGCCCATCCAGCAAGGCGCATCTTCTGCAACGAGACCCATATGTATTATCGGGATGAAAAGTTCACTTTTCCATCAACAACTGCAAATGCATTTGACCCTCAGAATTTAAGTTTTCAATGAAACAAGGTACTAGACAAAGCTTCATCTGTTAGAATATTATTCTCTCATTCATGTCATTCATTTTACGGGAAATCTTCATTTAAAAATGTGTATGTATATCTAGAAAAATATTAAGCTTTCAACTGAACGGTATGTATTTAAAGACAATTAGTTAACAGAATTTACGTCTGAGAAATTATTATTTTATTGTGATTGATTTCATTGAATTTTCCATAACAGTATGCAAGAAGTTTAACAGTTTCTAAAAGGATAGATATGGTTAAAGACCATAGACAACTAGATACTACAGCCAACGATATTTACTTCCATCGTTGATGACGTAAGTTGTATCATGGACTATTTACATCTGTTTACATATACCAGCGCAGTAAATCAACCAATGAACCTATCTTGCAATGAACTCAGTTGTTTTATTAGCGGAGATATGTATTGCATTCATGTCGTCATGAAAATAAAATTTTTTTCCCCGGCGGAAGTATGTGTATGCTGGAATGCCTTTAACCCTCTGTTATCTAACTATATAAAACGCAATGCATTCATATAGCTCCTGTTTTTGTGTGTAACAACGATAAGATTACGGTTAATAAATTACCCGTATGCAGTGTCTACTGTATACTGTCCAGCCCAGCAGCGGTCTCTATGACAGCTGGTTCTTATATACATATACTGTACAAAACTGAGGTAAACTACTGTAGGTCCAGGAGTTTGCACTGTGGCACCTAGGGTTGTCTCGAGTCTCGCATTATTACTGTAATTTTTACTGCATTCTCTTTGACAATTTATATTTTGGAGGCAATTTTGAAAGAAACAAACAACATATTCATAATATGTAACAGAAAATATATCTGGTTTCTGGAATATATTTTAAAGAAAATAACTCAAATCCCTCAGTTACGAGCAAATGATTCGAATGAACTGACCAAATACCCGTTAAACAAGAGCATACCAGTATAATACATGTATATCTTTAGGTTTCTTTTGAATGATAAAAAAAAAAAAGAGAAATGCTATGGTGCTGAATAGTTTAATAAGGCAAGTTCACTGAACCTACTGTTACAAGAGAGTAAAAAAAGTTTTGATCCTAGAGCCAAGATAAGAAGCAACAAAAGGATTCTCTTTCATAAAATAAATACCACACATCATATCATCTGCGAGGTTCTGCATGAAGAATTAGGTCAAGTTATATAATTTTAAAAGATTTATTATTTAACGTCCATTTAAAATTTTCCTAAAATATAATTATAATGCTATCTGTTTGAAAAAATAAGGAAAATACGGTGACTGTAAACTCTTGTCGACCAAATGTATAAGTTATAATTGAGTGCCGAGTGAGTAAGCATCAAAAGGGTGCTGCAATCTCTAATAGCATACCTATGGAATCTAACCCATAAATAATATTGCGACAAACTCTGATTATCTTTTTCATGTTTCTAATATCTTAAAATACCATTGAATTACCTGGCATCAGCCTTAATTATAACTTTAAAAGCTCCAATGTCACTTTTCCTCCTTCCTAGAGACAGGATATCTTTTCATTGGTTCATATCTGCCAAACCATATGTACTTTACAAATAATTTTCTTTGTCAGTGTACCTAAGTTTGACATATATGACTGATGTGTGCTATTCACCAGGAATTGGAACGAATAAAGAATTTATATATAATGATCTTTGTTTGAATTTATTTTCTTTCATTAAGGAAAAATAGTGAATTTTTCACATCATCATCACTATGCAACAGTACATTAAAAACCCTCTAGCGATGCATTCTATCCAATTTCCAGATTATGTGTATTATTCGTCCAACAAGAAAAAAACGGCATCTTCATTGCTGGTGGTATATTATACCCAAGTCCCTTATAAATAAACCTTCTGAATACCGCAAATTATTATTGACATCGTTATCTCGTGTCATCTGATACAGGTTTCACGAGGAAATAGTAGCATGGGTAAATACTTGAACACGCACCATATCCATAGCAGAATAGAGAGAAACATTGTCACAAAGCCGCAAACTTAATATTAAGGGATGCACATAAGTACAGCATTAAAACATTATAAAAATGAAAATGTTAATGTTTAAAAATGCTAAAACCATTGTTGGAAAATACTGTTTTCAAGAATAATAACAAGGTTTGAGAAATATTTTACATTATTAGTCCAGTTTCTTCAACATTAATACGAATAGATTCATAAATTCTTAACTCTAAGTTAGAAGAAACCTGCTAGATGATTTGTACAGTATTTACGCCAAATTTTACTTTTAAATATTTTCCCAATAGTTCCTTACTGAGGAGTTAGTTGGACTTATCAGTTGATCTGCTTTCTAATACTGACTCTCCTATGCTGGCTAAAACCAATGTAGTCTCTCAGGCTTGTCTCTGTTAAAAAAAATTTTTTATTGTAAAAATGCGATACAAATTGATTTTGGGTTTTGTTTGTGGCACGAAAATTTTAGAACTTTTGCTAACCTCATTGATCGACATAAAAGGAAACTGTTCAATACAGTTTGTCTTGTATGGCCTAGTATTGTCTCTCTTTGGTTATATTTATTATTAACAAACTATCTAACGTGTTCATCAACCGTTCTTAGAAATTCTTTTCTATTGTGAATTTAAGTAACTGAATATTAGAGAAAGTTCAGCAAAGCAAGGGGAATATAGTGTTTGTTATATATTTTTGAAACCAAGCAAGGAGGAAATGAAGGCCAAGACCAGTAAATGTAGGTCTTCTGTAGACTAAGACACCAAGCGAGTTTAGGTCATTTCGTTCAATGAAAGGTTCAAAATGAAATTTGGTGTTAAAAAATACAGTTTTCTGTTGTAATTCTGATTTTGTTTTGCCAGCTGGCCATGTGTCCATAAGAAAGATTTAATGTGATTTTGGAGTTCAAAGACAATAAAAGTATCGTCTGCATAATAAGAAAGGTTTGAAAACGTGAAACAAAATTTTTTAGCCATCTGCTTTTATTCTGTTATGGAAATGTTCGAAAATGTTGCTGATTTAAGATTTAAAATGTTAAATCCTTTTATTGGTTTATAAAAACTTTCACTAAAAAAAGTCATCATTTTCGGTGGATCGGCGAGGCAATTCATAAGCGACTATGGTTCCTTTACAGGTGACTGGTATACAGTGACTCACCACAAAAGAAGAACATGGTAGATGTGAACGTTTGCCCTCATCAAAAATCGGGAGAGAATTTTCAGTGTACTAATTTCTAGATAAATGTTCCATATCAGTCTAAGAAAGTTTAGTGCATGTAAGTAAGAGTATCGATTGAAATTAGATTGCCATGAATAGGTTATATTTGGTTTATGAGTTTTTGGAAATTTATATAAAACCCATGATTGGAATCCTGTATTACAAAATCATTTGTATTATTTTTCTTTGTTAAAATTCTCTTCCCTTATTTTCATCATACAACAGTTTACTTTATCATTTCCAGTTCTGAGTGTGCGTGTGACTATTGAATTTTCATTTACAGTTATATTTTGTTTGGAATATATGAGCATTTATAAACACATCCAGATACATACACGATTTCCCTCCTCCCTCTCTCTCTCTCATAGGAATATATATATATATATATATATATATATATATATATATATATATATATATATATATATATATATATATATATATATATATATATATATATATATATATATATATATAATAAACCCATATATATATCTTGTAACAAACTTATATGTTTGATTATGGTAACTAGGTTTTATATGATCTGCTTCCTAAATGATCTTTAGTGTGGATTTGCTACAAAAAACGGTTATTAAAAGACACAGAGTCCCATTGATAATAGATTTCACAAACAAAAAGTAACAATCATTATTCAATACAAACAATACCCAAAAACCAATACAGATAAAACTATCAGCAAAAGATTGGGAAAACTTCACTCTAAAAATAAATATCACCATTACCCCATAACTCAGAAGCCTTGGTCAGAGGACGGAAAAAAAGTAGGACCCACGCAGGAGTCAGCCAAGAATTGATTTCTCTGGGGAAATGAGAACAGGAATTAAAGAAAATAAGAATACGACTAATTCCTTTGAGCAACAACCAAACAACTGAACAACCTGTTAAAAGGATTGTTAAGTATTTACACGAAAAACAAATAAACAAATCACCCTATGACTACACTACAAAACAAAAACATTTAATGAATGTTTGTTACATCTCCCCGCTTAAGAGGCCTGGCATAGGACAAGTATCGAACATATTACATATACCTTTAGCTTGAACATGACAAAGTATCAGCTTTTACATTTTCTATACCTTTTATATGGTTTATTACTAAGTCATACTCCTAAGGTAACAAAGACTATCTCATTAACCTTTGATTATAATTTTGCATCTTATTTATAAATCTTGAAGGACTGTGATCAGTTCTGACACAAATGGGAAATGGAGAACCACAAAGAAAGTATTTAAAGTGGTTCAGTGCTAGAATTAGTGAGAGCACCTCTTTATCCACCTTTGAGTAACTAAGTTGGTGTTTCTTCAGTTTCAAAGAAAAATACGAGATAGGATGAAGAACGTCTGTTGTGCAACTCTTCTGAAGCAGCATTGCCCCAGATCACCTATCACAAGCATCAACATGTAGCTTGAAAGGATGTGTAAAGTCTGGAGAATGAAGAACAGGATCAGAAGACAATATTAATTTAATGCTGTCGAAAGCTCGCTGACATTCATCAGACCACTGATACCTTTTAGGACTCAGCATCGAAGTCAATGGAGCCGCTATTGCTGAGAAGTTGGGGCAAAAACGATGGTAGAAACCAACCATTCCTAGGAATCTCATCAGTGACTTGCAGTTGGTGGGAACAAGGAAATTCAAGATAGCATCAATCTTTCCAGTCTTAGGTTTTGTAACAACACATCCAACTTCATGTCCCAAATATGAAACAGTTACACATCCAAACGTACATTTCTTTAGGTTGATAGTCAGCCCTGCCTCACTCAACCTGGAAAAAAATTGATGTAATTTCTGTATTTGTTCAATCCTTGTTTGAGACACTACAAGGAGATCATCAAGATAAGCAAATTTACCTTCCAGGTCTCTAATAACATAATTGATTATTCTCTGGAATGTTGCTGGGGTGTTTTTCATTCCAAATGGCATAGTGTTTTTCATTCCAAATGGCATTCTCAGATACTCATAAAGACCATCAGGCATTACAAATGCAGAAATTTCCGTGGCTTTAGGAGCAAATAATACTTGATAGTAACCTTTCTCAAGGTCAAATTTTGTGACAAACTTTTCGTTACCTACAGAGACAATAAGGTCATCTAACCTTGGCAAAGGAAAAGAATCTGTTACAGTCAATTCGTTCACTTTACGGAAATCTGTACAGAGTTGGTCTGTTCCATCCTCTTTAGGAGTCAGTAGAGATGGTGAAGCCCAGGAGCTACAGCATGGCTTGATCAAGCCGTTCATTAGGAGATACTGCATTGCCTCTTTCATCCAAAGTCTTTTCTGTGGATTAAGCCTGTAGGGAGACTGCTTGATTGGGGTTGCCCCCTCAATTAAGACTACATCATGTTTTGAAAGGGTACACAAACCCAGTTCATCTTTTATAACATTAGGATACTTTTCTAATAAGTGAATCAAACCTAAAAGCTCTTCATTATCCAAATGTGGGTTTTTCCATCAAGATTTTTCTGAACCTCAGAATTTTTCACAGGGTATTCAAAACCTTTCGCTCCTAACTCTACTTCTTCTCCAGCCAGAGAACACAAAGGTTTCATGGCTGACACTACATTCTATGTGAGGAGTCTGTCTCTGTCGTTTT
>NC_089787.1:243685-246185 GCF_040412425.1 Macrobrachium rosenbergii | reverse complement strand
AAAGGATTTGGATGTCTGAATGCCCTAGTGCTTTCAAACCTTTGTATTACCAGGTAGGTATGTAGATGATACTTTCCTTGTGTTTAAGGAATTATCACATGTTGATTTGTTTTTTGAATATTTTAATTCTCGTCACCCTAACATTTCTTTTACTTGTGAGACAGAACAGGATAATAAGTTGTCATTTTTAGATGTACAGGTATACAGAAAAGGGCAAAATTTGAGACCTCTGTTTATAGGAAAGTACTTTACTGGCTTGGGATTGAATTAACTCAATTTTTCGCCAAAGTTGTATAAGATGAACTCACTACGCACTTTGATTAATAGAGCCTACAATGTTTGTTGTGATTTTAATTTATTTCATCAAGATATGGTTTTCCTCCAGAATTACTTTTCTGAAAACTCATATCCCATTTTTGTATTTTACAAAGTTCTGGAAAAATTTTTAAATGAAAGTTTTGTCCCAGACAGGTGTACAGTACTGCTAGTAAAGATATAAAGTACATTAAATTGCCTTACCTTGGTCATAGTAGCTATATGGTCCGGAAAAAGTTACAAGAAATACTTAAGCATTGTTCCCTCAAATCAGTTTGTTTGTTTTCTGTAATCCTTTACAATAAGATCACTTTTTGAGAGAAGCCTACTCTGCCTGTGGACCTTAATTCCTGTGTCGCCATTTGTTCACTTGTTCATGCAGTGTGGTCTGCGATACGTGGGATCTAGTTCCCGCTGGCTCAGACACAGAATTTTGGAACACAGAGGTCTTTCTATTAGAACTAGGGTTTCCCCTTTCCAAACCACCCTTTTCTGCCATTAGAGAACACAGTTTAGCACAGGACCATCCTTTCACTGACCTGGATTTCCGGCACTGTCTTTTGTTCAAACAGACTGGACCTTTTAATTTTAGAGTCGCTGACTATTAAAAGATGAAGCTGAATTGAACAACAACTCGTCTGGTATTCAACTAGCTATCGTGTAATTTCATAGTAGGTACTCAATTAGGTCGTTAAATATTTTACTTTTGTGAGTGGTAGTTTGTTTACATTTCACTATAGTTTTATTTTCATATTTTATGCTTGTGTTTTTAATTTTTTTCGTTATTTTACGTCTCACCCCTTTTAGTTTGTATTTACTTGTCCATTTTATATTTCGTTAGTATTTTGCTGAAGATTTATTATGACAATTCATTTTATTGTAATTTTATTGATTCTCATCCTTGTCGGTTTTTCAGCCTGATGATGAGGTTTTATACATCGAAAGCTTGTAATAAAGAGGAATTGAGAATTTACAACAATTTCGGTACAAGCTCATAAGCTATAAAAGCTAAATTATAGCTAGTTGAACATCACGCAGAAAACAGTTAAATATTGAAGAAAACTATCCACTGAATGAAATTTACCTAGAAGTACTGAAATACGAGTGAGTTATTATATGAGCCGATTGTATAAAGCTATAATTACTGCATTGATGTAAAAGTTAGGAATAAAAAATAACAATAGCATAACTTAGGGAATATTCAACAGAGCTTTACATCTCTTGCAATTATTGACGAAACTCCTGCATATAAAATGTTTATGTAAAATCTATGATTGACATGGGAGATATGTATAAAGAGTAATCAAGTTATAAACTAGGAATGAAAAGCTGGATATCAAAAATGATCAATGGAGTCTGTACAGACAACTCGACAGTGTTAAAAACCGATACTTATTTTTTACTTCCTGGATCTTTCTCACATTAAAAATCAACACTAAAAACTGAATACCTCTGTTGACTTTAAAGGCCTCAGTCATCAAGCATTGATTCTTTCTGTTGCTTATCTCATCACTCCTATGGACATCAATATTTCTGTTGCATTTTAACGCTAACATAAAAATAAATAATATTTCGACTCTCAGTGTCCTTGCTTTCTTCATGTCTTCAGCTGAAGACCCTTATGGACAGAGTCAATCGACTATAAACCTACGAGGGCTCCAAAGGGAAATCAGCCTGCAGAGAGAGAGAAAGGTTATAGGAAAAGGTGGTAAATAAATTAAAGATGGAAAAGAAAATAAAACCAATACTCCTGAAATTCAGGAGAGCAGGAGTAAATTTTCTCCTCGCTTAAATATTTGGAGATCTGACGATCCACTAGGTAAACTATTTCGTATTTAGTTGTGGCCAAGACGAAACTCCTAGCAAACCGGCCCAGAAATGTTCCCATTATTTTACCTAAACTCTTTAATAAAAGCAACGAGCTCTATTAATTTCAATTTGTTACGAAGGAGACCATATCAAGATCGTTATTTATTTTATTCCTAGTCAATAAGTACCCGGTAAAGTCTGAGAATAGCAATGGAAATAAAAATGGGCATGTATTCAGCAGTTTGTTTGTTAACATTGGCACAATCAGTTGTTTTATTCCGGAAATTTCTGCAAGATAATCTTATTTCGCACCTAAGCGCTTAGACGCAATTATGATTATGTAACTCCATCATTCTGGAATATCTTACACCTTGAG
>NC_089787.1:228685-236185 GCF_040412425.1 Macrobrachium rosenbergii | reverse complement strand
CTTTGAGACAGTCTATTTTGCTTTATGTATTTAGCTGCACTATTCTATCTGTAAATAGTCAATTACCCTGGGTAAAGGGAAATTATCCGGCTTGGTCACTGAATTAAGCTTCCTGTAATCAATACAAAGCCTATGCTGGTTCCCTTCTTTTCCGACCAAAACCATAGGAGAAGCCCAAGGACTAGAACTAGGTTTTGCTAAGTTATGAGCTATCATATAATCCATCTCTCTCTTAACAATTTCAGCTTTTAGTGGATTTAGCCGGTAAGGATGCTGTCTAATGGGGGTTGTATCAGTCAGTTCAACGTCATGTTCAATTAAATGAGTAAGACCTGGTTCATCCCTTACTCTAGGATACTTTGAAATTATTCCTTTTACATCTTGTGCCTGGGTGGAATCCAAATGATAATAATCATCAAATGAACTGAATATGTAAGAATTACTAGCCTGTTCAGCAGTTTGATTGTTAATATCTTCTGAAGGACGTTCTACATTAATATTAAGTTTTATATTAATATTACAAACTGAAGTCTGTGCATTGTTATATTTTTTAAGGAGATTAATATGAACCCATCTAGCTTTCTTTATTTTACCGTCACACTGTAAAAGGTAATTAACATCTCCCTTTTTATCCAGGACCTTATAAGGACCACTAAACTTATACTTAAGTGAACTTCCCTCCTTCGGAAAAAGAGCTAATACTAAATCGCCTTTCTCAAAGACACGAGACTTTGCCTTCCTGTCGTACACTATTTTATTTTTCTGATGAGTACTTGCCTGGTTTTCTCTAGCTAAATCCCAAGCTTTAAATAACTTAGTTTTAAAATTATCAATTTTGTCTGCAACATTAACTTCTGTTTTCTCGTCATCCCAAGTTTCTCTCAAAACCTCTACAGGGCCCCTCACTTTATGTCCAAATACTAAATCAAAAGGTGAAAGACCTAATGTTTCACTTGGTGCTTGTCTTAAAGCAAACAAAGCATAGGGCAACATGTCATCTCAGAGGTTATCTTCACCACTACATAGCTTCCTAAGAATGTGTTTCAAGGTCTGGTGGAATCTTTCAATGACACCCTGACTTTCGGGGTGATAAGGGGTAGAGGTAATGTGCTTTATACCGAAGAGTTTCATCTGGTCCTTGAAAAACTTGCCTGTAAAATTGCTCCCATTGTCAGACTGAAGTGTTTTAGGCAACCCAAATCTAGTAAAATATGCAATGAGATGTTGCACCACTGCCTTAGCTTTAGCGTTCCGAATGGGAATTGCTTCTGGGTATCGTGACATTCTATCAATAATTGAGAGTATGTAGCAGTTTCCCCTCTTACTTCTCGGTAATGGTCCCACAATATCTATTACTATGTGCTCAAACGGCTCTCCAGTAACCGGGATATTGATTAAAGGTGCCTTAGGAATTGGTTTGTTAGGTTTTCCTGCCATCTGACACTCGTGACAGGAATTTACGAAGTTCTTACATCTCTCTCAACGATGCACTAATAGAATGGAGTCATGAATTTTCTTAAAAGTTTTGTTTACGCCTAAGTGACCGCTCATTATATTGTCGTGAGCCAACGCAGAGTAACTAAAATTATCCAAATTAATGGAGCCAAGGGTCTCTGGATAATGGTGAAATCCGAATAATGACGAGTAAAAAAAATCGAGGAGTGTTGAAGGTCAACTCTGTGCCCTTCTTCACCTAACCTTAAACTGAAAAGTTTATGCAAAAGGGAATTATCTGCCTTTTCCCCCCTATTTATAACAAAACATTACTGGATAAATGCAGTTAAAAAAAAAAAGCAACCCCTTTATTTCCTCTCCCTTGTAAATGACACAGTTCAGTAGGCAGGTAGCCTTTAATGTATTTTTTTTACAGGAGCTTCCTTATCAGTTGTTACCATATTGTATTACCATATGCAAGATAAAAGTGTATAGGCTATGTGTGAACTATAGACGTAGGCTAGCCCTGATGTTGCACTTATAGTATCCATTTGTTAAAGTCAAATAGGCTATTACTGGTGTGTTTAAGATAAAGGTAATGATAATGAAACTTCTTTTACTTACTGAATTCATTTATACTGCATTATTATATTGATATATTATCATTGTAATATGTATAAAAAAAACAATTGTCCCTCCATTTGTAATGTTTACCTTCTCAGAATCAGTTGATTGAGCCTACTACCAAAAGAATTAGGAAAATAATTTTTTTAGTTGCTGAAAGAAATGTATTAATGGAATTATTATTTTTATTTTGTACATAAATGCAAAATGGGTATACAAGGTAAACTAACATCCTTTATGTTAAAGTAAAGTCCATCAAAATCATAAAACAGCTGTTTCCTGATTCATGTCTCATTCTCTCCTCTCTCTCTTCTCTCTCTCTCTCTCTCTCTCTCTCTCTCTCTCTCTCTCTCTCTCTCTCCAATACTGTATATATCCCTTTAATGAAATAAATTACTGTATCATAAACATGAAAATACGAGACTAAAACTCCAAAAAGTTCACAGTGTCATGGAATCAGTGCCTGAATACATACAGTATGAATATGTTACAATTTTTTTTTTTGCTTGATATACTGTACTGGTTTTTATTACAAGTTTAGTTGATTCTAAGTAAGATTAACACACATAACAGTACACATGAGAATATTTTACCCCTGTTAATATTTCATCTCTAATCACTGTAAAAAATATTTAAAATGTTTATATCATATGTAAGCAAGACAAAACAAACAGGCTCTACCAATTTTTCCGATGGCATGGAATGAGTGTGTGCTTATGTACGTACCCTACAGACTTGATTGTATTTATAATTTGGTTTCTAAAACTAAAAAGAATGAGATGAGAAAATGCAGAAACAATATAAACCAGAATACTACAGCGTAAAATATAAACAAAAATAGGAGGGTGTGTGCGTTACTGTATTAGGCTTTAATGTAAACATACCTCAGTTCTCTCTCTCTCTCTCTCTCTCTCTCTCTCTCTCTCTCTCTCTCTCTCTCGTATATCAGTACTGTACATAGCTTTTATAGAAATATCAATTACTGTACCATGAATATAAAAACACGAAACTAAACAAACTCCAGGAAGTTCACGACTCCATTGAATGAGTGCGTGCATACGTGTGTATGTGTTGTCATAATTTTTACTTTGATTTATTGTACGGTATTTCATTACAAATTTAGTTGACTCTAAGAATGATTATCAAAGACATTATAATATTAAGAAAGAGAATAAATATTTCATCACTACTGATATCATCTCTAATCACCGTAAAAATACTTAAAATCTAAAATTCATGTGTAGGCAACACAAAACCGGCCGTAGCAAGTATACTGTTAGGGGCGGGTCATGTTTATGACTGATTCCAGGCTCTTACGCCCTTTAACATTAAATAATGAAGAAAAAAAGACAAATACTTATAGGAATACCTTCAGTATAAATTGGTAGCGTAAAAAAGAAAGAAAACTTTAAAAATAAAATAATTATATTTACAATAACAACTTTAAATAATGATGAAAAACAAATCCTTAGAATTTTAAGGTCGAAGGATCGATGATGGGGTTTTGAATTCGCGAAGGTTGGTCAGCGCCATCGAAGTCCGTTGACTAAGGTATCCATAATAGAGCTCTGAAGAAATCCTACGTCGACCAGCAATGGAGACGATGCAGATGTTCGGCTGAGAGATGAATACGGAGGTCGCTATCACAACTGAGTCGAGTTCAAATAATTTCCTCTAAGTTACGCCAAGGTTTTGACGGGAAAAAGCAAATCGTATTTCAGTGGGCAATACGTTTTCACTAGGGCATAAATAAATTACCCAGTGTGCTGGCCAGCAATCTCTAGACTGAAACTTCCAAGACTTCCTGAAGTCGTACTTGCTATAGACTGTTCCTGAGCGATCAGTAACATTTAAATAAAGACCATCCAACAGGCCCACCAAAGACCATCAACAGGTCCACCAAAATCGAGTCCGTTCATCTCGCAGTCGTGTCAAGGCTTTTCCCCGCGGGATCAGGTTACACCGACCTCACCTTACGTAATGGGAGAAACAAACATAAACAACGGTCCTTCAACTGTTCAGTTACCATTAGAACAACCCATTTGCGTTCTGCAGCACAACAACTTAACAATAATATAAAGATAAATACATATTTCCGTAACATATACCAATGCCACGGAATTAGTGTGTACGTAGGTGTTTTTTTTTTTCTTTTTTGCTGCTTTACTATGCCATATGTCATTAAGAGTCAATTTTAATTTAAGTATGAATATCACAAATATCATAACAGTAAACAAGAGAATATTTTATCACTTGATATTTCGAATCTGATTCTCTCTCTCTCTCTCTCTCTCTGTCTCTCTCTCTCTCTCTCTCTCTCTCTTGTACCCTATTCACATGGTTGCATTTTTTTTTTTTTGTAAGCATAAAAACTGAGAAAATACAGAAAAATATAAACGAGAATACTGTAGCACAAAATATAAGTAAAAGGTGGATTGTGTTTGTTACTATACTTAGACTTTGATGTAAATATACCTAGGTTAATGTTCTCTCTCTCTCTCTCTCTCTCTCTCTCTCTCTCTCTCTCTCTCTCTCTCTCTCTCTCTCTCTCTCTCTCTCTTTCTGTATCTCAGTACTGTACATATCCTTTAATAAAATGTGAATTATTGTATCATAAACATGAAAACACGTAAGCAGCCAAGCTCTATCAAGTCATGTCTACGTAGCGATCTTCACTCATTCAACACTGCATCCCCACCACCTCCCAGCCATGAAAACTGTTCCCTGCTCCTCCCACCTTCTAAAACGATACCTCTGACACTTTCCCTACCCAGCCTTACTGCCATTTCTTTCTGATGGCGCCAAGCCATTAGTCCTCTCCGAACATAGAAACTTTTTGAGGCCTCCCCAACCCACCAAAAACCCTTTCCCAGTCAGTCTGAGTGTAGAAGTATTACCAACATTGTTTTGATATTGCGCAACATTGCAAGCCATTGGAGGGCGATTTTTTATTATTATTTTTTTTTTTATATAGTATATCATATATCTATAGGGCATTGATCCATTGTCCAGGTGTGTTGGATAATGTCGAGTTTCGGATAATGGCGATCTGGATAATTATTATTATTATTATTATTATTATTATTATTATTATTATTGTGTATTATTATTATTATTATTATTATTATTATTATTCGAAGGAAGAAGACTCTCTTTAGGGCAAGTTTTGTTGAATAAAATGGCTGCATTTTGCGAATTGATTTTATATTGATTTTTTTCCTGCACATCAATAATTAGTCAATAATTGGCTAATTTTCATATTTCGATAGATAAACCAGCCTATTCCTTACAGAAGAAAATACTTTATATAAAGCATTACAGCAGGTAACTAAAACCTGGGATATAAATCCGAAGATTCTCCTGAAGGCATTTCTTTTGTATTTTTTTTTTTTTTTTTAACGTCTATCTGGTATTTCTAGTAGTATTTGTGTGGACATGTTTCGACAAGCTCGATGGTTATCTTCTGGACGTTAGGATGAGTTTGGACACAGGGCTCTAATGGCGGTATATAAATTATTCAGAAAATTAAATCTATTCATATGGAACAAGCCCACAAGTACCATTGACCTGAAATTCAAGCCTTCAGAAAATATGAAGTTCATAAGGAAGAAGAAAGTAAAGGTAAAGGGAAATACAGAAAGAAGAGAGCCCACTTACTGAAAAAGAGAAAAAAAATAATAAATTAAATCAGTAGATAGATAAAAATGCATTAAAATGCAAGGAGAATAATATTAGGGTAGTAATGCATTGCATCTTTGCTTGAACTTATGAAGTTCCAATTGCATGACACCCTCTGGGAGGCTATTACACTGTCCAATGGTGTAAGGAATACAGGGCCTATGGAACTGAAAAGTCTGACAGTAAGGCACATGAACTGCATGTTGGTGCTACTGTTCAGTGAATCTGGTTGCTTTCAGGAAGTAAAAGGGATCAGGGATTAATTGTGAATGTTAAAGATCTCTGTTGAAATACAGCTTATGAAAAATGACAAACAAGAGACCATCCAATTGTGGTAAGAAGCAGACATCCACACCAGAGAACAGTATTCTAGTAAAGGAAGCGCAAACACCTAAATGGATAACTGAGGGATTGTTTTGTATGTATATATATATATATATATATATATATATATATATATATATATATATATATATATATATATATATATATATATATATATATATATATATATATATATATATATATATATGCTTCTTTCATATATATATATATATATATATATATGTATGTATATATATATATATGTATATAATAATATATATATATGTATATATGTATATATGTGTATATGTGTATATGTGTATAGCCTATGTGTGTATATATATATATATATATATATATATATATATATATATATATATATATATATATATATATATATATATATATATATATATATATATATATATAATTTTTCATGATGTTGCCTTGTAATACATATATCCTCTATACCTTTGACATAATTTACTTTTTTTTCATGTGTTATGCATAAAGGATAGTGATTGTTGAAGTGTCTTATTTTAGTTTGGCATCCAGATCTCAAAAAGAAACTAATAATTAAATAACTCTGATACTGTAATTTAGAATTGATAATACAATTTTAATAGTAATGTAGTTTAGAATGAATAATATCTTTCTTGATAAAAGCGTAGTATATAAACACGTGTGTGTCCAGCAAAGACTTGTATCATTTCAATTGTCATCAGTTGAGATAAGAGAGAACACTTTGTTTTGGGTTGTGATGACAGTTTGGGATAGCAAATGCCGATTCGTCTCATATGAGCCCAAGACATGTGATTTCACGTTGTTACATGTTCGAGTCATGTACGCCACTTTGAGAGAAAGAATACATGCCTTGATCAGTTACGCCGTGTTTTGTAAGATTGCATTAAAAACGTTTCGCTAGGATGACGTAACTTTCCTTCTAGAAATTTCTCCATAGTATCTCGCACTCAAAATGCTTTAATGACGTCACCTCCCTGCTTCTAGAACTTTTGTATCTCACACTTAAAATGCTTTAATGACATTATGTAATTGTTTCACGGTTACTGGAATTCTAAAATCTGTTTCATTCTGATTTCTGAGGCCAGTTAGCTTGGTTCCCTCTCTCTCTCTCGTTCTTAGAAAGAGATTACTTTTAACTTAGTGTTTTGTGGTCATGTATTAACATTAACTTTTGAGATCTGAATTTAGTAAAGCTATTTAGTTTGTAACTATGGCTGAGTAAAAAGTGTTTGTGGTAACACAGCTGCAGCAAGAGATTTTACAGAGGTTTCACAAGTTTGTGTAAGGTAAAGTGAGTTTTACTTATTAGTACCATGGTATGATAATTAGGAAATTTTGACAAGAGTGAAATCATTATTGATAAATCTTATGTGTATTTTTGTGTGTTTTTCTATTTACAATCTCTTCATATTTTGA
>NC_089787.1:176185-221185 GCF_040412425.1 Macrobrachium rosenbergii | reverse complement strand
ATTTATATATATATATATATATATATATATATATATATATATATATATATATATATATATGCTGGTATATATATATATATATATATATATATATATATATATATATATATATATAAAGGCCAATGCCACGAAGGAAAGTGAAACGACAGAGTGGTGCTTTATGCCTTTCATCTTTGTCCTTTACTTTAGCAGACTGAAAGAAATATATAAAAAAATTACAAAAGTCTTCACCAAATATCAGATAGGATTGTAAAGGAAAATTTTTGCCTGAATCAAATAAAGTTGAAGAATTAGTAGACCTACCAAAACAGAAGTAAATATTTAAGAGGTTTTACAATATATTAGGCCCAACAGCTCAGAAGCAGGGACAAGTCAATTAAAAGATAATACAGGGAAAAATAATAACCACCAAAAAATGGCTGTGGAAAGAATAAGCTGATTATAGATGTTATAAAAGTACAATTCAGTAATTCTCCTAATGGTAAACAATAACAATTTTTTGGAAATTGAACATTTTCACAAAAATATATTAAACATACAAATATATAGAAAATATACATGGGGTAACAAATCAGTAATTAAGCCAGTGATTTTATTTTTAAGGTCACTATTGAACATTTTACTAATACATGCCAGGCCTAAGGTTAAAATTACAACTGGAAGTAAGCTGTATAATAGCAGATTCTAAAAGGTTTCATGAACAGAAATCTTTCTATCTGGCAATCACTGAACTCTCAGTCCAATTTATCCTGTGAGTTTTCACTTAAATGAATGAATATTGCATTGGATGTTTGCCCAGTTTTGACAGAATACTTATGCTGTTTAATTCGTACATCTAAATCTTTACTGGATTGGCCAAAATAAAAGGAAGGGCAGTACAAGCATGGAATTTTTATATTGTCATTGTTGCTTTCCTTAGGGCTACTTTTTATTAACATTCCTTTTAGTGTGTTACTATAGGAAAAAACCAGGTTGACATTAAAAGATTTTAACCCTGATTTTATGGTTTAAAAACCACTAAAATAAGGCAAGCTAAGAATGTTCTTAGGGGTTTCTCTCTCCATGTTACTTTCACTATAAAACTTTTTGTGAGCTTTACTATAACAAATATCTAGTATATGTGAAAGCTAACATGATCTGTCCTTATTTTTCTTATGTATTCGATTTCTTGATCCAAACACTGGGGACTGACAATGAGCAAATCTCGTAAAAACACAGAAGAAAAAATTGATACTTTGATATCAAGGTGGTGGCCTGAATAAAAATGAACATAAGTTGAATTGCTGGTTGGTTTCCTATAAATACTAAACTAGCATTGAAATGGTTCTCTATGTATTAAAACATCTAAGAAAGGGAGGCAAGTGTCTTTTTCTAATTATAAAGTAAACTTAATGGATGGTACCTGGTTATTCAAATTAGAGAGTAAATCATTTACATCAGTACCAGCAGGCAAAACAGCTAAAATATCGTCAATATATCTGTACCATTTTAAAGGAGTATAAACATAGGTCAATATTGCTTTTCAGAGAATTCCATATGCAAGTTTGAGAGGAGAGGGGATAAAGGGTTGCCCATTGCCATACCAAATATTTGTTGGTAGAAATCACTATTGAATATAAACTTATAATCACAAATACACAACCCAGTGAGTGAAATAATGACTAACAGGGTAAGTAGGGGAAAAGGTGCCTTTTGGCGTCCTGGCGTCCTGAACATTTGGCGTCCTGAACATTTGGCGTCCTCAAGAAAGGGTGTCATTTGGCGTCCTCAATTATTGTTTATTTTATTTTTATATTTTTGCTGAAGAAAATAACATGCAATTTTATTTTTGCTTTCGAAAATAACATGATATAAAAAAAAAATTATGTAGTAAGTAGGGGAAAAGGTGCTATTTGGCGTCCTGGTATCCTGAACATTTGGCGTCCTCAAGAAAGGGTGTTATTTGGCGTCCTCAATTATTATTTATTTTATTTTTATATTTTGCTGAAGAAAATAACATGCAATTTATTTTGCTTTCAAAATAACATGCATATATACAAAAATTATGTATGCTTAGTAAGTAGGAAAAGGTCCCGAACTGATGAAAGGAGCCCACTGCGTGACTCATCAACTGTCGCATGACTGATGAGATGAATCGTACAAAGCTATCTGTTGTATTAATCCCGCTTTATCCCCGATAAAGTCTGATTAGGAGGAGGGGGCACGCGCAAACAGATCTGAGCGGTATTAGAGAGTCCACTGCGTAAAATCAGCGGCTGTGTGACTGATAGGCTGAACCGTATAAACTAACTGTTATTAATCACTCTATCGATAAGTCTGATTAGGTATCTGCTGCGTGCGATTTGAATCCGCTGCGTGACTCATGGTTTTCTGTATGACTTCATACGGACATTACAATGTACAGCTCTCTAAGATATACAGCTCTAACTCTCCACCCGACTGTTAAAAGTCACACGTTTTAACACGCTCTCGATTACACTCACTGTCAGTGTCACTTAACCTATGTATGGGATAATAAAAACCATTCTACCTATCCACTCATTTTATTAGATAAAGCGGTATACATTAACAAACGCATGAATCTGGGGGTTCTCCCGACACACATTCAATACAATACCACCATGAGTTGGTATATGGCAAACCTCTAAATAATTTTACCATAAATAACCATAGGCTTCCAAATCTAGTATGTCGTACAGCCTGACTTTCCTCCCTCTCCCCCTTCTTCTCCCCCTCTTCCATTAGTGTTCTGCATAGAAGAACTCGCCTTCCTTCTCCTCCTCCCCCTTCTCCTTGACCATTCATCTAAGTAAGAAAAATGATATCTTAGAAAAACCAGGCATCCCCCAAAATTAATTATGTGATGTACATTGCAACGTTTTTTAAATGGATTAATCATTACGTTTGAAAAAGCACGCACTCCTTGTATGTAGGCTCGTTTATTGCCGAACTCCAGTGTGACCACTGCACCATCTTGAAAATTTGAAATAGTATTCCGTCACCCACCTGTCGGCATTACTTTCAAAACAACTCGGGAGAAGACGACACTCATTAACGACAAAACCGATTTTAACCCTCTATGACTCGTACAGTGAACGAAGAAAACGCAGTAAAGACCACACTTGTAAGAATTATCGGGCTGTATCTGCCTTACGGACTGGCGAAGGGTAAAATCCGAATGCGCATCGAGAAAGATGACTACCGACAAATTTGCGGGTTTATATACCGTAACTGTCAAAAAGTAGGTGTATCCTAAATTGAGCAGTCTATATAAAGCTTACACCCAATGTCCGAGAAGATCCAATACTAGAAGTTGAAGGTGAAGTATTAGATATAAAAACTAGAGGTTTAATTCTATTTGCAGGTATTTAAACGCACAAACTTCATCCCGAAGCGAACACACCTAAATATTTAATAAGACTCCCCTACTTGAACCACTGTAAAACTGTCTCGATTTCTTTCGTATCATCACACCTAGCCTCTAACATCGCACTGAATGACTCTATCCATATCAATGTTAAATACCTTTGTGCCACCGAACATTAAAATCATGCAAAAATTTATTGGTGCGACCGTGTTCTTAACTATGGATATTCTCAAACTGGCAAAATCTCAATGGGCACGGAATCTTCCACATCTTCATGTAGGCTGTAGAGCAATAGATGGCTCTCCCATTTTTAAAACTATTATAGGTTATGAGGTCATCATGTCCCCCTCCTATCGACTTTTAGAGTCATTAATATGGCGTTGCGTTATAGCATTAGGAAAATTACAGTTGATGTGATACACCGTATTCCCGTAACTGTGATGTTACCGTATTCAAGTCACCGCTCGAAATATAATCCTATTGATAATTCCCCGAAAATGTTTGCATGCTTATCGCCTTGGTGTAATCTTTTCAAATATCTAGGTATTCAAAGGTTGATCTGTTAAAATGGAATCCTTGTTCTGCCCTATAACGTACGTTTTATATAAAGTCTTAATAAATATATATTGTATCGGGTTAACTCTGCCCTAAAGCGGTGTTTAAAGCGGACATGACGTTATATTGAGAATTGCCCGATCAATCACAACTTGGCCCTTTTCATATTCAGATCATTTAAGTGTCCGTCTGCGTATTGCACCATCGCAGTTGTTATTTGCCATTTCGAGTCTTATTCTCAAACCCACGGAATATAGCAAATGCATGCTGCTACTCCTGAATCTAAAGTGGAAAGTACGTGTGATTCCCCCATAGCAATGGAGCTCAACATCCGAGATTCCCACCTACTCAGCTGTCCGAAAGAAGCAGCGGTATAGGTCTGTGTAACACTATGCGTAATGTTAAAGTCATCGTGGAAAAGCCCACTTATACCAACAGTCGGTAGTGCGCTGGTTTTAAAGCTCTTGAGCATTTTTATGTATGATTGATAGTTAAAAACAGGACACGATTCTGCAACTTTTCTGTTCAAAGAAAAACAGACACGGATTTAAAAAGGTATTACTTATATCATTAACCAGTGCAATATGTACATCGTCTGCTAGCCGCACGCTGGCCCTGGCCACTGTAATGTATAATTCCAAAGCTATACTTGATAAATCCAAGAAGGAACTGGTAATACCATTAACACGAAACTCTATATAGCTGTCAGTCAGGATTCGATTTACTGAATTGTTACTCGGTGTGAAATCCAACCTTTCCTTCGAATTAATCGAGCTTTCTATAATCCTATGTCTGTTCACATTCGGGAACAATTCTGAGATACCCGCGATGTAGGAGGAGACAGGAACCTTGTTTCCCGTCCCAGGCACGTTAGGAACAATGCCCGCCATTCCTGAAAAAAAAAAAAAATGCAAGAGGAGAGAGAATATTGCATGCACGCCAACGGGCAAAAGGTTAATGAATTAAAGAAGATCATACACATCAGCACATATTTACTTCTCGATTTAACCCTTCGATTCGTCATTCTCTTCTTACTTCTTCTTCTTATTCTTCTTATTCCTCTCACTCGGCTGAGCTTTCTAAGTAACCCTCCACTTCCATTTAAAATTTGTCAGCCTGTGCTTTTAAGCTGTCCTCCATGTATTTTTAAAGATTCCTGGGAGCAACTGATCATTCACTACATCAGAGCACCGATCTGCCAAACTCTTTAACAGAAGGTTTAGCAACATTCAACAAAAAGGGGTACACCTACACACGCCCCTCTATGACTCAGATAAGCTGAAATCTTCTAAGCCCCCTCCTTCCTTAAAAGGTTCGGACAGGAATAATGTTATAAATTCCACCTCTGAGGGTGGGCGAAACAACCCTCATACCTGTTAACTAAAAAAAAATCCTCAATCTCCTCTGTTTTGTTAAACTGGAGCGCGTGTTTGAACGTTCCCTAATTACGCGAGTTGCGAAAGTAAATAATGAAAACACCGAAAAAGAAGGTGTTTTTATGTACTCTCTATCTGGGTCTTATATGAAGCATGCAGGTGACCGCCAGACCGTTGTTGAAATGGAAACGCCTCCCATTTTGGTCGTGATAGCGATCGAAATCTGTTCAGGATGTTTGTATTCAATGCTTTGTATACCGTATTGTGTATCCCCTTCCCTTACCACTCTCTAATGTGAAACAATCCCAATATATTTACTAGTTCACCTCCAAAAACAGTCGGTTGAACGATATCTGTGTACGTACATATAATCTACACCACAGTATCAGGTAAGAATCGTCAGAAGTGCACATTCAATGCCTCGTGGCCGTAACTTCGTACGCTGTATTATTTTAAAACCTAGCCTGGCAGCTTTATCGCTGAATTTGACAGTCACACTTCTAATATCCCCGCCTTAATGTTTCCTCCTCCTCCTAACGTGAGGGATGATAACTCTCCTGCTGTCTTCATCAACTGAATATATCATTGCTTATTTGAAAACGTTTTTGTATTCAGTGTCAAAATAGACGTTTAAATGCAGGAATATAGGAGTGGGTAACCTATTCACAAACCCTGATGGGGAGTTATTTTCATACTTGTCCAGGCTACTGAGACTGCTTGCATATATAATGTGTTCGTCCGCCATACTGATAATGTACTGTGCACAATTTCCTTCATCTAGGTCTTATATGAAGCGTGCATGACACGGTTTTACCTGTAATAAACTTGACGTCTTCCCCCTTCTGATTCGTTATATCAATCGAGATGTAATCCACAGCATTCACGGTTAGGTTTATAAATAGCATTATGTACACCTCTATAAATTGCACATTCAACATGAAACAATCAGGATGTTTACAGTTTTATCACCCAGCAATGAAGTTAAATAATGTTGGAATATAAGTACCCACAGTCAATACTGTGATCATTGAGATATGAAATTCTGGAGAGATGATTTCTCATTGCCTCTGAACCATAAATCAACGTATATCAATTTGTGTTAAACCTAATACTCGCGCTGCTCTAACACTAAACTTTACAGTGACTGAAACAATTCCTTCTACTCTCGCCACCTCGGCATTCACGTATGTGAGGCGCTCATCTACTTCAAATCATCGTTCCATGAAAATAACCCTTCCTTCGCCTGCTTACCTCAGATGTATGCACCATAAAATGTTTCAACTGTTATGGCAACGTCCGTATTGAGTGCTCTGATCAATCTATTCTTATCTCGCTAATATCAACGGCAGGAACATATGTGAAACCATACGAGCGACGTGTCAAACCCTGATTTAAGGTTGGTTTAAAATGAATTGTGAAATCTCTATCTTCAGGTGCGACAGCGTAGTATTCATCTGAGAGTGTAACCCCTATAACACCCATTTCATATTCCACCTCTTTTGATAGAGTTATGGGAGTGGACAATTTGTTTGTAAATTTACAGGGCTGGTTTTCAGGAAATAAATCGGAAACATAACCCACTGATACATACACAATGTAATCCCTTTACACGTTGAATGTGCAATGCTGGTAATACACACGATTGCATACATATATATACCTCACAACATAGAATGGATGAATAAAAAATTATGTATACAATAAAAAAAACTGTTTTCTTATACAAATTGTTGGAACATACATGCATACAGACATACACATATTAAAATACACATATTAAATTACAGACTTTGGTAATCATTTTTACATTGGTGTGTCACACAGCTTGCTACGTTGAACGCCAAAGTTTAATTTCTCCGCGTTCACAATTTCCAAACATTTCAGTTTGGAAGAGACACCCATGTTTTGTTCAATCCCCAAACATAATTTCTCTGCATTCATTATTTCCAAACGTTTCAATTTGGATGATGCGTCTTTCAACTTCACATCGTCTGCACACCTCTCTCTTTAAGGTGTGATAAAACAATTTCCACGATAGCTATGCAAGTGACTTCCGTGTCGTTTCATCTCCTCACCAAAGGAGACAATCACAGGCAGGTAATGGTTTAACCAATCACAGTTCACGCAACCACTTAGTCCTATCCCCACAGTAAATAGAATATATTTCACATCTTCACACGACGCTTTCATTAACTGCTATTTCAAACTCTTCAATGATGCGTAGAAGTGATTGTATCTCATTTCTCTTAATGCGTTTCGCAACCTTTCTGCATGGTCTTCATCCTTGGAATACATTATACTCGTTTTGGCGAATTCGTTCTCTTCCACAGAAGCGCCAATTCCATATTGGGTTAACAACGTAGCAATGACGGGTAGGTCGGGTTCTTCCGCATCGAGTGTATTCTCCCCCTCGGGCACTCTCAAAACGGCGGTACCTTCTATCCCGCGGTGGCTGAATGCAGCGTAACTCAATGCAACTCTGTTGTAACGGGACTGCAATGTCGGCGTGAGGGTAAGCTCACAATGTGTGACAATGCCATAATTCCGGCACGTTACACAGTTAGTAGCTATAACCAGGCAACACTCCTTCTTCTTGAACTTGGTCTCGGATAATCTCCCGAAAACCAACTTGCAAGGTGACGAAGCCATCTCTGAACTGTGAAAATTGGAAGGGTGTACACGTTAACGCTACACGAGCTGGAATACTAATGCCTCCATAAACTCCTTCAATTTTCCACACCCCCTCGTCTTCCCCTCTGTGATTCATCACGCTAGGCTCCGCCCCCCACCCTCTTGATTGAATAGGTTTATCTCCGATCCCACCCCCATGACCGAACATGATTGAACGGGTCTTAACCTTCTCGATAAGGGAAGGATTTGCCGTAGATAATTTGTGATATGCGTCAGGACGGTCACTCACTCGTGAAAAAGTTTATCGCTGCTGATGCGGGATTGTACACGTTAATTTCTTGACTCATCTATATGGTTGCCACACGTTCACCTTTTTCTTCACCACCTTGTTTTTTATTATTCTCCTCCCTCCTCCTCCTCCTCCCCCTCCTTTCCTAGGTGAATTGAGCCATGCTTCTATCTGTTTTTTTGTGGCTGAGTTTCTCACCATCTGATCTCTAATACCACCCTGTTCAATTATATAGTTATAACTGGGTACACTGTTTTATCATCCGTCTTCTTATTCGCTTGAAAATTCTCTTTTACATCTAAAATGTTATATCCATAGCGGGTGGGGCAAGTCCCCTTCTTCATTCCATTCAATACTTTTACAAGATTTTGCAGAGTAGTTAACCAAGGCAGTCACATATGGCATGATGATCTTTGAATAATATAGGAATAATACAGTTGGAGTCAGGATTCACTCTTTTTGTAGGTAACTCCGCAGTTGAGCACATTTAAAATTAGTAATTTCTCCTCCTTCCGCACGATCGTCCTCGACAGGAGGTATAGGAGGTGGAGGTGCAACTGTTTCGGCATTTGCTGGAAAATTCACATTTCTCTGCACGTTAAGAGGAATGGGTGCGACACCCGCCCCTGCATTAACCCACCCTCCCCCTCCTCCTCCACCCCACCATCGCCGTCTTCGCCGTCGGCATTGATGTTAACGTTATTACTATGGTTATTAACATTATTGCTGTTGACGCATGTTACCTGACCTTCTGTCAACCTCTCATATGTGATAGCTGGTACAACGTAGAATTCCTTAATTTTTTTATTTTCATTTTATTTTTTTTTTTGTATTTAAAAAAAAGACTGTCTATCAAAGTAGCCGCTAAAGGAAGTAATACGGACAGAATGGCGCCGCCTTTGCGACTCTTCAATATTTTTTTTCTTCTTCGTTAATGATGTAGATTTCAAGGATATTTGACGGATCTCTCTCTCTTACGCCTTCCGAGTTTTTTAATAAATGTTTTTTCTCTGGTCAGATTACCACGAAGAAAATTTCTGAAAATTTCAGATATGGTGGCGATAAATGCTTTGCTTAGTGTTGGAATTACTCTACTCCTCTCGGAGGGGGATAAACGAGAGATGAATAAATAAAATCTTTGTTTTTACGTATTAAAACCTTTTTACAACTCATGTCGCACAATTTGCGATTCGTCAACCACGAATTAAATTGTTGCAGGATCTTCTTCAATTGACATAACACGTTTGCTTGCCTCTCCCTCCTCTTGTCTAAGATGGTGATGTCATAGGTTTCGGGTAATTTGGTAGGTATTAATTCTTCTCTGTAGAATGTGCCTTTTATTTCTTCTCCGCTAAGTCTTCTAAGATGTAAACTGTGGGATTTTGCAGAGTGACGGCTTGATTTTAAAAAATTCTAGTGTTTTGAACAGTATACCTCTGAAAACTGCGTTTCGGTTTTCGTCAGCTATCCTTCCATACGGTGTCTCAACGTTCAAGGATGATGACGCGATTCGTTGTGGGAAAAGCGTTTTTTATGCATTCTCGAGTGATTTTTAATGTCAGCTTCGCTTTTCATGCGTACACTCCTCGGGTGTGAGCCCTGTCCCAAACTCTTGTGCGGTGAGTTGTTATAACTATTGCTATGTCTCGCAGGGCATCGGTATATTTCAACATGTTGTTGTGTGAGGTATCTGTATATGCGGTTTTGATAGTTCTTATCACCTTTCAGCTATAGCTTTTAATTTCCCGCGAATAGACTATAACAATACATTTTTACTTTCTTAATTCCTTGCATGCCGGTTAATAAATTCCCTACCTTCATCACTGTTCAGGCAGGATGGACCTAAAATCTGTAGATTCTATATTCGTTTTTAACATTGCACACAGTAAGGCCATCCCTCTTTTTCAAAGGGAGAATGCGTAAAAACCTCGAAAATTGATCCAATAAAAATTAGGAATATTTATAACCTTCATTGTGTTCAAAAGCCAGTTTCGACATGTCCATAAATCCATGCGCTGCTGCTGAGTTTAGTTGATGTGATTTTTTCCTTCTAAGAAACGTTTGCGCGATGCTCTTGTGCAAGGTATGAAGGTTGACCTTTCAAAAATTAGCGACGTCTGCTTCAGGTCATGTTTGTCTACCTTCCTCGCTGCTTTGAAGTAGTGCATTCAAACCCTTGAAACATGATGGTTTGTGTCCTGTTGCCATATAAATCCTTAAGCAGTCGTAACGTTCTTCAGTCATATTTGTGCGCGATTTGATATTCGGTCTCTCAAGAATATTCGTTCTGAGCTGCAACAATTCAGGTGCTGACGGTGCAGAATCTAATAGATAACCGTATCAGTTATGCGTTACGCTTTTTTAATAAGTCAGAAAACTCACCTCTCCGCTGACCGAACAATTGGCTTACGCCCGTTCAATTTGACCAATGTCACGATTCTTCATGAGGATGTAATGGGAGCAATTAGGCTGATGCTCTACTAGTTACGAGTGAAACACGTTCTGGGTTATGAAGATCACCGATATATTAGATGCTTTCTGGCGGTGAATGCTTGGTCACGAATTTATTGTCACTAGCTTCGAAAATAATCATCGAAGTACAAATAACAGTCCTTTACTACCACCCTCCTCCTCTTTCTGTCTAATCAGAAAGGTTCAATATCTCTTTGGATACTTTTAATTTAGTGTATGGTGTGATGACTTTCCAGGGTGTTTCACTCACCCGCAATATAAAATGCAGTGAGTTCGACCTCTTAAATTTTATTATGTTTGGCACAACACAGATTGCCACTATTGCTGGAAACCTGCTATGATAATCCGCGCAGAACGAGCAGAAAACGGAATGGTTCTATTTGGTGCCATTTTTTTGGGCGCCGTTTTTAACGCCGTTTTTGGAAGCTCAGGGTTTTTGGAGACGAGTTTTTTTGGCGACGATTTTTTTGGCGCCAAAAATAAGAAAATAATTCTCTCTCTCTCTCTCTCTCTCTCTCTCTCTCTCTCTCTCTCTCTCTCTCTCTCTCTCTCTCTCTCTCTCTCAGGTTAAAATATTCTGAAGATAAAGTACCTGTTAATACTAACTGTTTATTTATCTGTTTCTCTGCCTTTGCCTATCTATCTATTTCTCTTTAACTGCCTATCTATTCTTTATCTGTTTCTCTTTAGCTTGACAGCAATTTCCACAGTGAAAAAACTTTTACTACCGCCCATGTTAAAAAATTTAAAATAGTTGAGTTGAACCCATCTACAGAAATGGCTGAACTTATTCTAAGTAAGAAAAATAGACCCAAATATTCGCATAATGGATATCTTTATGTGTTCGATAAGCATAGCAAGAAGGAGCCTAGTACAAAGTTTTGGAGATGTGAAAATAAGAATGAGTGCAAAGCCCGTATCCACACTCAAGACAATGAAGTGATAAATGAAATAAATGAACATTCTCATGGTGCTTCAATAGCAAGTGTAGAAGTAGCTGCTATTAAAACTAGTTTAAAGAGTCGGGCTGAAGACTGCCAAGATCAGCCTTCGGTAATTATAAGTTCTTGTACAGAGAATATTTCTCAAGCCGCTCAAGAACACCAGGATTTAGATTTAATAAAACTGAAATTATAAGAAGGAGAAATCAGTTGAGCCTCGCTCCTCTAATCCTGTCAATGTTTTGTGAATTAGTGATCCCAGATGAATACAAACTTTTATATGAAAAACAATGGTGACATAGCTTTTTTAATTGGTGACAATGGTCGATCAGACAGAAAGAATTTTTAATTTTCGGAGAGGAACAGAAGTGGACTGTGTGTTTTTACGAGATTCTGACGTTGGGTATTGTGATGGAACATTCAAATTTTCTTATTTTAATGTAATCCTCTTGATATTTTTCATTCTTATTTTGGTGAAAAAATTTGGTGCGCCAAAAGTGGAGCTTAAATCTTGTCGCCAAAAAATCTAGGTAAGTAGCGCCAAAAAAACGGCGCCAAAAAAACCGCGCCAAAAAGCACCCAAACCCCAGTGAAAAGATTTAAGATTTCTCCTTGGAAAGGACAGCTTCCATGTTTAAAGTTCAGGTGTACTGAGAAGGATGCGATGATCTGCGTGTTGTTATATATTAAGAAAGTGAAGGTTGTAGAAAAATGAAGGTTGTAGAGAAAATTAATTTTAATAAATAATATTTTTATTGACATATGTATATATTACAGGTCATAAACATGTGTACATTTTTTACCTGGTGATGGTTATACACAAGCGAACATTTGTTTTTTTATTCACAGGCAATTGATGCAGATACTCTGACTATAAAACATATTTGCATTATTTGAAAATTACACACATATATATATATATATATATATATATATATATATATATATATATATATATATATATATATATATATATATATATGTATATATATATATATATATATATATATATATATATATATATATATATATATATATATATATATATATATATATATATATATATATATATATATATATATATATATATATATATATATATATATATATATATATATATATATATATATATATATTTATATATATATATATACATCATATATATATATATATATATATATATATATATATATATATATATATATATATATATATATATATATATGTAACAATATTATATACTATATACATACATATATATATATATATATATATATATATATATATATATATATATATATATATATATATATATATATATATATATATATATATATATATATATATATATATATATATATATATATATATATATATATATATATATATATATATATATATATATATATATATGTATATATATATATATATATATATATATATATATATATATATATATATATATATATATATATAAATATATATATATATATATATATATATATATATATATATATATATATATATATATATATATATAACTATATATATATATATATAAATATATATATATATATATATATATATATATATATATATATATATATATATATATATATATATATATATATATATATATATATATATATATATATATATATATATATATATATATATATATATATATATTTATATATATATATATATATATATATATATATATATATATATATATATATACATATACATATATATATATATATATTTATATATATATATATATATATATATATGTATATATATGTATATATATATATATATATATATATATATATATATATATATATATATATATATATATATATATATATATATATATATATATATATATATATATATATATATATATATATATTTATATATATATATATATATATATATATATATATATATATATATATATATATATATACTATATATATATATATGTATATATATATATATATATATATATAACTATATATATATATATATATATATATATATATATATAAATATATATATATATATATATATATATATATATATATATATATATATATATATATATATATATATATATATATATATAAATATATATATATATATATATATATATATATATATATATATATATATATATATATATATATATATATATATATATATATATATATATAAATATATATATATATATATATATATATGTATATATATATATATATATATATATATAATAATAATATATATATATATATATAATAACTATATATATATATATGTATATATATATATATATATATATATATATATATATATATATACTATATATATACCTATATATATATATATATATATATATATATGTATATATATATATATATATATATATATATATATATATATATATATATATATATATATATGTAATATTTTATATATATATATATATATATATATATATATATATATATATATATATATGTATATATATATATATATATATATATATATATATATATATATATATATATATATATATATATATATATATATATATATATATATATATATATATACTATATATATATATATATATATATATATATATATGTAATAATATATATATATATATATATATATATATATATATATATATATATATATATATATATATATATATATATATATATATATATATATATATATATATATATATATATATGTACCTGCTATATATATATATATATATATATATATATATATATATATATATATATATATATATATATATATATATATATATATATGAATGTCTTTCCTGTAATACTACAGTGTAATATGAATATAAGAGGCCCATAAAACACTATTTAAACATTGAAACCCTTCATATATTTCAGTTTTAAGCTACACTGCCTCTGTTCCACTGGTAGAGATATGGACAGGTGGAAAGTTACAATGGTATGTATACAAAACATAAAGAATGTGGCCCTAGGCCTCCGATGTTATGGAGTGGCGTTTCTTGAGGAGGAGGGCCAAATTCCCTAGTGGTTTGGCCTCATTACGGCTCCCCGTTTGGCGATGGATCTGGTGGTCGCATTTCTTGGGTCATCTTCTTCATGAGGGTTTGAGGATTAAGGTGTCGTCATCCGATTTCCAATGTCCTCTGACAGGTTCACTTATTGTTGGTTTGATTGATAGCAGATTCCAGCATCATTCTTTTGTACGGACAGCTACTTTTGAAAACCAACTCACTTCTCAGTTAATGACATGCCTGTATTTCTGATAGCATAAAGGAAAAATTCCCGAACTCTCCGAAGCGTAACGTACTGATCTTTTGTGCTCTGTTATTCTTTGCGGCGATCTACCTGTCTACTTCTACGTGATATCTTAATAGTGCTACACGGTATCTTGTAAACTCGGCTTCTTCCTTTTTATTTAAGTATGTATTGGCAGGCGAACTCGATGGTTGGGATAATGGAAAATGAAAGGATTGTTAGGCCTGAGTTGTTCGGAGGCCTTTGGATGTTTTCATCGTGCGGAAGCTTTATTTTGTTGTTGAAATCTATTTGTCTGTTGTGAGTGGGACCTTTATAGTATATTTTATTCGCTTTGTTAATAGCCCTCTCGATAATGTGTGGTGGATATAGCAGTTGCGTTAGGTGTTGGCGGATCGTGTTGATTCTTTATCAATGTACTCATTTTGAACATATCCTAAGTCCTCTAGAATAGGTTGCACCCTACCATGATTTTTACGGAGGCGTCGTGGTAGCTTAAATGAATGTAGGAGACAGCGAAGTGGGTTTTCTATATACTGTAAATGCATACCTGTTCTGTTTTCTTATGATCAGTACATCTAGGAACAGCAGTTTTCCGTCCTTTTCCCATTATTTTCAATTTATGGTCGGAACTAGCGAATTTAGCAGCCTATTGAAATTCATTAAAGTCCCCAGCTATTGTCCCAGAAAGTAAAGATATCATCTACGTATCTAAGCCAGATCATATTATGGGGTTTGATAGACGACAAAGTTCTGTTTCGAAATATTCCATGTACAAGTTTATAGAGAAAGGGTGATGAGGACTTCCATGCTGTAAAATTTTTGTTTGTAAAATTACCATTGAAAGAAAACACGTTGTTAGTTACACAGAGGTTGATAAGTTTTAAAGAAGTTTATCTATGCCAAGAGGAAAATGGTCTTCATATGGTTGTAGCTTCCTCTCTAAGAAAGACAACACGTCGGCAATCGTTACTTTGGAAAAATAAACTCGACATCTAGGCTGGAGTAATTTGGTGTTTGAGGGATGTTTAAACTATTAAATTTTTGTATGAAATCCTCATGTTTGACGTGGGAGGATGAGAAAGGTTCCTAGAAAGGGTGATAACAAGTCTGCAGGCCATTTTGATAATTTGTACATAGAAAGAGCTGCTAGATATTACATGGGGCGTAAAGAATCCATCTTTATGTGTTTTGGGGAGGCATAAAATAGGGAGAGAGGTTGAATGATTACATGAATGTCTCTAGTAATTCTATGTCTTTTGTGCCCCCTCTGGTTCTGACTGATTTGTTAAATTAAGCAGCAATATTTGTTGTGGGATCTTTCGTTAATTTGTCATGGGAGTCTCCGCATCGTTTAGAAGTTCTTGAACTTTATTGATGTATGTCTCCTTGTCTAACAGAACTATTTTTCCGTCTTTGTCAGATTTTGTGATGATATCCCCTTTTCCTTAAAACTAACTAATGCATTTTGGAATCTTTTCGGGAGCGAATTTTTTTTTTTGTTGCTCCAGACATTTAGCAAAATGCCTTTGAACCTCTCTTTCTTGTGTAATTGTTTTTGCAAAATGTTTATCAAAAGCAACTAGGAAATTAAGATTACTCTCAGGACCAGGTTTTAGAGCAGACAAACTCCCAAGATTTAAAACGGTCTGTTCTTCTGCCCCAGTGAGGGGATGGTTAGAGATTCAGCACATTATTGGGAAAGGCAAGATTATTCCATACGCGCTGTTCCCTAGTAGTCTTTTTAATTTGTAGCACAAATTTCTAGAATTAGGACTCACTGTTTTCAACAGCACCTGATAGCACAAAATATGAAAGATATCTGTACATACCATCATCCCTGCACATGAGGCGATGTGACGTGGCTAGCTCACTTATTTTCTTCTAATCACGCCGATCTCTTGGTGTGTGGCTTGTATTCTGTCTTGGAGGAATGTGCGGATGGAGGTCGGAAATGGGTCTGACGCCGATGTCCAACGCGTGGCTCCTTACATTTGGGAGAAACTTGTTCCTGTAGGCATTCTTGTAGAAAATTTCTCTGATTCTTCCTCTTGTGTAACCCATGTACTAGCCGTTCGCTGATCTAAAAGATGTGCTTGACAGCTGGGGTTGAAACCGAAAATCTGGCGTAAACTGTGATGTTCCATGATGAGCAAATATGAATGTATTTCCTCCTTAATACTACGGTATAATATGAATATAAGAAGGCCCATAAAACACTATTTAAACGTTGAAACCATATATTTCGGGCACTAGCTTCTGTACCCCTGTTCACTGGTAGAATATGGACAGGTGGAAAGTTACAATGGTATATATACAAAAAGAAAGCATAAGGTGTGGCTGACCTCGATGTTATGGAGGTGGCGTTTCTTGAGGAGGAGGCGTAAATTCCCTAGTGGTTTTTGGCCTCAGTATTAGCTCCCCGTTTGGCGATATATGGATCTGGCGGTCGCGTTTCAGCAGGTCCTCTTTCTTCGCGGGGTTTGAGGATTAAGGTGTCGATGTCATCCGATTTCCAATGTCCTCCTGACAGGTTCATATTGTTGGTTTAATTGATGATAGCAGATTCAGCATCCTTCTTTTGTACGGACAACTACTTTTGGCTCCATCGCCCAACTCAGTTAATGACATGCCCTGTATTTCTGATATGTAGGAAAATTCCCGAACTCTCCGAAGCGTAACGTACTGATCTTTTGTGCTCTGTTATTCTTTGCGAGAGCGATCTACCTGTCTCGCCTATGTAGATGTCCTAACAATTACTACACGGTATCTTGTAAACTCCGGCTTCTTCCCTTTTTTTATTTAAGTATACGTTGGCTTGAACTCGATGGATTTGGGATAATGGAAAATGAAAGGATTGTTAGGCCTGGTTGTTCTAAGGCCTTTTGGATGTTTCATCATTACGGAAGCTTTATTTTGTTGTTGAAATCTATTTGTCTGTTGTTGAGTGGGACCTTTATAGTATATTTTATTCGCTGTTAATAGCCCTCTCGATAATGTGTGGTGGATATAGCAGTTGCGTTGGGTGTTGGCGGATGGAGTGTTAAATTCTTTATCCAGGTACTCATTTGAACATATCCTAAGTGCTCTGGGAATAAGTTGCACCCTACCATGATTTTACGGAGACATTGTGGCCTTCCCAATAATGTTGAATCTCTCTAACTATCCCACTCACTGCAGAAACAGACCGTTTTAAATCTTGAGTTTCATTCGCTCTAAAACCTGGTCCAGAGTAATCTTAATTTCCTAGTTGCTTTTGATAAACATTTTGCAAAAAACAATTATGACAAGAAAGGGCATGTCTCAAAGGCATTTGCTAAATGTCTTGGAGCAAAATAACAACAAAAATTAAACACTACAAAATTCAAAATGCATTAGTTAGTTTAAGAAAGGAGGGGATATCATCATCACAAAATCTAACAAAAGACAGGAAAATAGTTCTGTTAGACAGGAGACGCCATCCAATAAAGTTCTAAACTTGATGTGGAGACCTACGACAAATTAACGAAGATCCCACAACAAATATTGTTGCTCAATTTAACAAATGAGTCAGAACCATAGGGGGCAATAAAAAAGACAGAATTACTAGAGACATTCAAGGTAATCAACCCCTCTCTCCCCTATTTTTACGGCCTCCCGAAAACACATAAAGATGGGATTCCCTTACGCCCCATAATATCTAGCAGGGAGCTCTTTTCATTAACCTAGAGTATAAAATGGCCCACAGACTTGTTATCACCGCTTTTCTAGGAACCTTCTCATCCTCCCAAGTCAAACATGCAGAGGATTTCCTTTAAGAATTTAATAGTTAAACATCCCCTCAATGTACCAAATTACTCAGCCTAGATGTCGAGTTTTTGTTTTTCCAAAGTAACGATTGCCGACGTGTTGTCAACAACCAGAGAGGAAGTTACAACCATATGAGAGACCATTTTCCTCTTGGCATAGATAAAACTTTAAAACTTATCAACCTCTGTGACAAACAGCGTGTTTCTTTCAATGGTAATTTTACAAACAAGAAATTTGGCTGTAGCATGGGAAGTCCCCTATCACCCCTTCTATGAAACTTGTACATGGAATGTTCGAAACAGAACTTTTGTCGTCTATCAAAACCCCATAATATGATCTGGCTTAGATACGTAGATGATATCTTTACTTTCTGGGACAATAGCTGGGGACTTTAATGAATTTTTTAATAGGCTAAATTCGCTAGTTCCGACCATAAAATTGAAAATAGAATGGGAAAAGGACGGAAAACTGCCGTTCCTAGATGTACTGATCATAAGAAAACAGAACAGGTATGCATTTACAGTATGAAAATACCTTCAGCTGTCTCCTACATTCATTTCTTAAGCTACCACGACGTCTCCGTAAAATCATGGTAGAGTTAACCTATTCCTCAGAGGACTTAGGATATGTTCAAATGGTACATGGATGAATTTAACACGATCCGCCAACACCTAACAACTGCTTATATCACCACACATTATCGAGGGCTATTAACCAGCGAATAAAATATACTATAAAGGTCCCACTCACAACAGACAAATGAGTTTCAACAACAATAAAGCTTCCGTCTGATGAAAACATCCAAAGAGCCTCCGAACAACTCAGGCTAACAATCGCTCATTTTCCATTATCCGTCATCAGGAGTTCGCTCGTTAACGTATGTAAATAAAGGGAAGAAGCCGGAGTTTACAGATACCGTGTAGTAATTGTCAGGACATCTACATGGCGAGACAGGTGATCGCTCACCAAAAAGAATAACAGGCAAAAAAAGATCAGTACGTTACGCTTCCGGAGTTCGGGAATTTTTCTACATATCAGAAATACAGGGCATGTCGTTAACTGGGTGGGGCGGCGGAGTTGGTTTCAAAGTAGCTGTCCGTACAAAGAAAGGATGCTGGAATGTGCTATCATCAATCAAACCAACAATATGAACCTGTCAGGAGGACATTGAAATCGGATGACATCGACACGTAATCCTCAAACCCTCATGAAGAAGATGACCCAAGAAACGCGACCGCCAGATCCATCCCCAAACGGGAGCTAATGAGGCCAAAAACCACTAGGGAATTTAGTCATTCTCCTCCTCAAGAAACGCCACCTCCATAACATCGGAGGCTTAGGCCCACACCTTTATGTTTTTGTATATATACCATTGTAACTTTCCACCTGTCCATATTCTACCAGTGAACAGGGGGCACAAGCTAGTGCGAAATATATGGTTTCAACTTGTTTAAATAGTGTTTTATGAGCTTTCTTATATATATATATATATATATATATATATATATATATATATATATATATATATATATATATATATATATATATATATATATATATATATATATATATATATATATATATATATATATATATATATATATATATATATATATATTCAAACAAGGCATTTAGGCTGAGTGAGTGACGTGTATACTCTTACTATGGTACATATTTACACTAATTGAAAAACTGTACATTATTCTCTCACGCGTCTACTAAAGCTCAGCCATCTTTTCTTGGCAGGTGGGAAGGGCACCAGCTTAGCCCATGCAGGTTGCAACAGTTGCTGCTGCTGCTGCCGCTGTTGCTGCTGCTGCTGCTGTTGCTGTTGCTCATCCTGGTGCTGTTCACTCTCCGTCTTTTAGAACAACCTTTTATCCGGGGGTACTTCGATCACGCCAGAGTAAAGGGTTGTACATCGAAAATTCTGGATGTACTTGGCATAGGTGGAGGGAAGGGGCGGCGATGGTGCTCAGGTAATGTCATCATCTTCGCTAATGCTTTTCCTCCCTAACTCGCTCGCTGCAATCTGTATTGGATGTCCGTGGCGAAAGATTTAAGCGGTGAGGTAATATCTCTGTCCTCTAAAGGAGATAGAGTCACCTTTCTCTGCTGGGTGTGACACATTGTTCCTATCATCTACAGTGTGCACTGTAGTATTATTGTAATCTCATTATTTTTTATTCGTCCAGGTACTGACTAAGACTAATGGTTTTTGCCTGCAACTTTGAATCCCCTTTAAAGTATTGCACCGACTGTTTTATTGTTTAAATGAGAATACACTTTAGAGTTTACTACCGATGAATTCTCTGATAAGTTCAGCTCCCGTTTCATTTTAACAATTGAGTTTTCCTGGCGCGAACTGTCATACGCTGTGTGAGTTTTAGGGAAGTTACTCAAATCCAAATGGGGTTGAGCACATCCTTCAATTCCGCGTGTGAGATCGTCCGTTTCGGGAGAAGATCAAGCTTCATCGATTGTCGGTGTACAGAAGCTCAACTCCCGCCATACAGTTTTTGACGTCATGCGGAACTTACATATGTCCTTTGCCAGATCCAGTATGCCAAATCCAATATAGATTGGGGATTCAGCGACAGTCTCCTTGCAGTGATTCACAATCATGCCGATATTCCTCAACCTCTCAAAAGATTTGTACGTATGCTTAAGCACATTTCTAAGCAGTGAGGTTTCGTTGGTGGTAACAACAGTCCTGGTGGAATAGTTTAAAGGGTTTTTAATGGTTACACCAAAAAGACCACTCATCAAGATTTTGATGGTGTTCCTCTTGTCGGGGTCCATTTCTTTCGCTCTCCTCTCTGCATTCTCAGTGACATATTCCCTCAAATAATATCCCTGCTTGAACTTGTAAACTTTCCTTATCCTCTCCACTTCAAACCCGAGTCTTATCAGCATTTGTAAAAGAGGAAGACAGATCAGATGGTTGCACATTGGCAAATGTGTACCCACCAGTTTGACATTCTTCTTAGTCAGCTTCACATTGAATTTTCCAATAGACTTTTAGTGTATGGGGAGAGGTGTTGGAAAGTCACGTTCATATGGTGCAGGGCCAAAGGGAAGTCATCAGTCCTGAGGGTGACACCGTCTCTAACCTTCTTGGTACCGAGGAGGATGAAGTAACCGTATTCCCCCTGCGATTTGATGGTCGTGATATCGCTGGCGATAAAACTCTCAAGTTCGGCGGGGGAGAGCTCCGTTACTTCATCCAGAGGCATTTTATATCTGCTCATGACTGTGTCATAAAGACTAGTGAAATCAACATATAATATATATGATTGTTTGTCACCCATTTTAAAATTAGGATTTAACTCGGGATTGTTGGCTATGGCATGTCTTTGGACTAGACTGTAGAAACCACCTCTAATGTTGTAGGAAATCAACTGGTAAGTTTCCCCATCAGAAATTAGGGAAGAGTGAAGAAATGCTTCTAGAGAGAGAGAGAGGTAGAGGTTAAATAATAGATCGGGTCTAATCCAAATTGCGCGTAAGCAACATTCCTCCAAGCTGAGTAAACATCGCACAATAATTCCACATCCATAACCAAATATAAAATGGTATAATCAAGCAGTTTAGTATACTTTGCAGCCTTCCACACTTTGCGGACGTGCTCGTATCCTTCGTCGGGTATGTTTTCCCTCGTCAATGAGGAATTGAAATGCACTTTAAGAGGGACACCCGTTTTTCTCAACACATTGAAACCTCTGACATAATCATAGGGGTAATACTGTTTACCCGTACTTAAAACCAGTTCTGTGCACTCGTCAGGATATTTGGATAACATCCGACGTGTGATTTCCAGTGACCCCTTCTGTTTAATATGGCTCGAAGCAAGACTGGATAGCGATCCTCTTATCATGTTCAAACTATCCATCAATTGGATGTTACCCGTTTTCAGTGCATAAAATGTACCCCCATCGAGTTTCAAAATTTCAAAGTTGTGTTTGGCGGACGCTTCTTTCAAGATGAGGGTGGCCTCATATGATAAATTATGCACTAAAACGTGCAGGGATCTTTCAACTTGTTTCACATTAAATTTCCTCTCACATAACTTGGCCCAGTCTCTTGCAATTTTATTGAGAAAATCGTCGACACTCTGTTCACCTACACCCACTCTGTGTACACAGTATTCGCCGCTTCTGCCATCGATATCGATGATGACGTAGCAATAGGCGTACACTTTCTGCTTCGAAACGATTCTCAGGTTTTCATCTTCTTCCGGCTGTCTGTTGTATGCATCAAAATCTTAGAAGGCGATGTGTGAGATTTTATTCAGCGCTTTCACTTTGGTGAACTGTTTAAACTGTCCAGGTTCAGGGTATAGAACAGTGGTTCGAGTTGGGTTGAACATCTTTTTGAAGAGTGTGAGTGTCATGGTCACGAATGGCTGGAGTTTTGAAGAGAGACATGGTCAGTGATCAATTGTAACAGTCAGGGGACCCCCCTGCGAGATGGTCAGTGTTTTTCTGTCCTTTCCTGATTTCAAAATATACATAAATATTAAGGTTGGATCCTTCTCTAACGTTTTGATCACTGTTCACAGGTAAGGTTGTTTAATGGTGAAATCATTTATTCGATCTCGAGAGGTTGCAATCATCATTTTCCTCGGTCATTTAGTTCACCAGTTCTTGCCGATTTGTCCACCGCCCCTAACTCCGAGATCTTGAAACTGGCCATGTTCACCAACTCTGGAACTTGACTGTGCAACGATGTGATGATGCGCCAACCTGAACCTTCACTCAAAGTTTAGTCTATCTTCCAGATTGCTCGCCACATATTCGATAGCCTCGTCTATCACATCGAGTGCAGTGTCCACCAATGTTAACACTGGTAGGGTATTAATGTAAAAAATACCAGTTTCATGAGTGGCACTGGCACCCGTCATTCTCTCTCTGCTGATGACAATGCACAAGTATAGCATGGCGCTATTTACATTCAGGTTGTTGAGAGCGCGTATAACCTCCTCGGCGAGTTGCATTCGGTTAATTCTGAGCGCCGTTGTCACATCAAATTGCGTTCCCACTGCAGTCGAGTATGTGATGGCACTCACAATCCGGTTGCCTACCTCTCCTTCCCTGTCAAGCAACGGTGCTTCCTGCTGCTGTGACACTCGCTGTTTGGCACCGCCTACTCGACAATGTCTTCCAGCATTCGCTGTGGATGTTTCCATCGCATTTGCTTCACTCGGTGGAGGTGCGAAGAAGGCATTCGAAGTGGAGGTGGAGGAGGCTGCGAAATAGGGGTGGCTGTGGTGAATTTTAAAAGTATCAAAAGAATGTTTTATATGTAAAAGGTGACAATGTTTTATTTTATGGAGACTGGTCAAAATGAATTATTCTTACCAGATACAGGAGTAGCTGTGTTCTCTCCTACAGAGGTTACCCTTGCTTCGCTCAGCAGAGGAGTAGTATGGGTGTTAGGAGAGGCTGCAAAATAGTAATGGCTGTGGTGAATTTTTAATTATAAAATGGAAAGTTTTATATGTAAAAAGAGTGGCAATATTCACGTAGACTGGTGTTGCATCATATATGAAAAATTAAATTAATTATTATTATTATTATTATTATTATTATTATTATTATTATTATTATTATTATTATTATTATTATTATTATTGTTATTATTATTATTATTATTATTATTATTATTATTATTACCAGAGCTGAGAGTAGTGTTCTCTCCTGCAGGGATGGGTCTCAGGTTCGATCCTTTCTGACCTCTCTCACTGCTTCTTCTTCTTCTTCTTCTTCTTCCGCCATTAGTGCTACTCTTCCTCCCCTCAAATGTCTTTTGCCACTGATGGTATAATAAATCCCATGGCATTGGCTGTTCACTAATGCTTGAGCTGTCATTGCCACTGCTGGAGCTGCTGGCAGGATGTTGTGGAGTATAGCAACGCGTTCTGTGAACTGATGTCCATCTCGCCAAACTCATACATTATATAGCGGGACATCACTCCTAATCACACTCTTATCGATAAAGTGGGATTAATAACAGATAGATACCTAATCAGACTCTTATCGATAGAGTGGGATTAATAACAGGTAGTTTATAACGCTTCAACTCTTATCAGTGATACACCTGTTCATGAGTCACGCGGTGGGTCTAAATCATATCAGCAGTGGATACCTAATCAGACTCTTATCGATAGAGTGGGATTAATAACAGTTAGTTTATAATGGTTCAGCTCTTATCAGTCACACAGCTGTGGTTTATTCACGCAGTGGGACTTTCTCATATCAGTTCAGATCTGTTCGGCAAGGTGTCTCCTCCTCCTAATCAGACTTTTATCAATAAAGTGGGATTAATAACAGATAGTTTATATTGATCCATCTCATCAGTCATGCGACAGTTGATGAGTCACGCAGTGGGCCTCTCTCATATCAGTTCGGGGACCTTTTCCCCTACTTACTACATAATTTTTTTTATATATGCATGTTATCAAATGTTCAGGACGCCAGGACGCCAAATGGCACCTTTTCCCCTACTCAGGTAGAGGTAATTTATGATGGATTAGTTCGTTACTACGATATACAAAAATAGAATCTATAGGGACTTTAGTAAAAAGAGAACAAACATCAGCACTATCAAATTTATCTGTAGGGAAAAAGTGATTTTGGTAATTTATCAACTAAATCTAGAGAATTATATATGTGAGAATTGGAAATAATTCCAAGGAACGGGGACAAGAGCTTAGTAACATATTTTGAAAGTTTATATGATATTGAGTCAACAGTACTGATAATGGGCCGCATAGGGTTATTTTCTTTGTACGTTTTTACTAATCTGTACAAGTAAGGTAATGAGGAAAATTTTATTGACAACTGACCTATTAGGTCTTTTTTTGTCTTTAAGGATTTTTTCTCACTGTGCTACTAACATTTTTTAAGACTTGATCAAGGGGATTTTTTGTCAGTTTTTTTTTAAGTCGTATTATCATCCAGTAGGGCTTGCAGAGTCAGCTTTATCTAAAGTTACATTACATATCACATAGGCAAGTCCTACTGGATGATAATGCGACTTACAAAAAACTAACAAAATAAAACCATGGATCAAGAAATCGAATACATAAAAAAATAAGGACAGATTTATGTTATCCTTCACATGTACTTGATATTTGCTATAATAAAGCTCTCAAAAATTTCATAGCGAAAGTAACATGGAGAGAGAAACCCCTAAGAATATTCTTAGCTTGCTTTATTTTAGTGGTTTTTAAACCATAAAATCATTGTTAAAATCTTTTAATGTCAACCAGCTTTTTTTTTCACTAAAAGGAGTGTTAATAAAAAAATAGCCCTAAGGAAAACAACAACATAGTATGTACAATTCCATGCTTGAACTGCCCTTCGTTTTATATTGGCCAATCCAGCATGGATTTACAAGAGCAAATTAAATATCATAAGCATTCAGTCAAAACTGGGCAAACATCCAATGCAATATTCATTCATTTAAGTGAAACCACTCACAGGATAAATTGGATTGAAAGTTCAGTGACTGCCAGATAGAAAGATTTCTGTTCACGAAATCTTTTAGAATCTGTTATTATACAGCTTACTTCCAGTTGTAATTTTAACCTTAGCCCCGGCAAATATTATTTGGACCCATGTACAAAATATTTCATTTTACATGGCGACAGGAAAGACTAGTAACTATTATCACTTTGGTATTTTGATTGCCCTACTCTTGGTACCATCAAACTGTCTTTCCTGCCGTCCAAACTACTAAGATGGATAGTTTGCTAATTCCTCCTCCTTCCATATGCTTTTACTTCAGCGAAATCGCCGACGAGGAGCGAAGCAGCCCGACAGTCAGAGCAGAGACCTCATTCACCTGAGAAGGTCCACACTTTTCATATTCTTCCGCCATGCCTATGTTAAGCTAAGGACATATCTTGGGATCCCTGGTCTCCGTCACCCTTCTGTGACCATCTGCCAAAATCTATCTGCAATGCCTTTGTGCAAGGTTCGACAATGGTGAGTACCAAGAATAAATAGGGTTTATTCTTAAAGGTTATCATTGCGAACTCTTAGTGCCTTGTGTTGCCTATTGAAGTTTTCCTATCTGTCATCTCCAAACTTGAGATTAGTAATAGTTTTGTGGTCAGTTATGTTTATATATTGTATTCTCTTGTCCTTTCAGGTGACATAGCTCTCGGACTAATAATTCTAGCTTAGTCATAAACACATATTGTAAATAATTGGGTAAGAGAATCATATACAATTATTTGTTTCGAGTGACCATATTTATGAAGGATAGTTTCCCATATTGTGACCCGCAGATTTATATTAGGTTTACCATTCATTTCAGGATTTTGGTTTGTTTTGATGTACCGGCCCTTTATTTCCTTCCTGTTACTCATGTAAACCTCGGTTGCTCAATTGTAAGGTAATTTTATCTTGGGTTATTATTCCTGTGGGTATATTGTAAATATTCTTCTACAAAAGTTATCTTCAATTTTCGACCGTAATCTTCATGAAATTTTCTTTACAGACAGCGAGCGAAGCTGAACAAAGGAAACACCCTACGATCTGCATTAACTGCCTTGTTTATCTGTAACCAAATTATTTTAAAGACTTATTTAATGCAATAAATATCATGTATGTAATACATATTTTTCCTTCCAACCCGATTTGAATATATTTATCAGATTTTTTAGAGGTGTTAAGCTGAGTAAAATGTTCAAGAATGACCTTAAAGATAAAATCACTGATTTAACTCCAAGTTAGCTACCTTACATATATTTTCTATGTATTCGTATGTTTAATATATATTTTTTGGTAAAACTGTTCGCCTGGCAAAAATTTGTATTGTTTACCATAAGGAGAAATATTGAGTTTTACTTTTATAACATATGTAATCGGCTTATTCTTTCCACGGCCATTTTTTGGTGATCAGTATTTTTCCCTGTATAATCTTTTAATTGACTTGTAAAACCTCTTAGATATTTACCCTTGTTTGAGTAGATCTATAATCAATAATATTCTCAATTTGTATGGGCCTTACGGAAGAAAGCACGTTCAGCACTTCAGATTTATGACATTTAGCTCAAGGGCAGACATTGATTTATTCCTTAGTTGTTTATTGAGCATGCATAAAACTTAGAAGGCCTGTCTCAATAGGCTGCAAAAAAATTACACAACCGTAAATAACTCAACTTGCATCTGAAAACACAAAAATGTTATATTTAAGATCTCTAGGACCCACAGATCAGGGAATTCTTAAATAAGGAGCTCTGATTGGCTGTTTGCAAATATTGTTCCATTCTCTCTGATAATCTTAAGCCAAGATTTGATCCCGGTTTAAATTTTTCTGGCATTGAAGCTTATGCATAAGTAGTCTGCGACGATTAAATAAGGGCACATTTAACCCAAAAATATCAAACTGAGAAACAATGGTTTGAAAAATTGACCTCTTAGTTTTGGCGTTTGAATGAAGACAAAAAGGTTTAGTAAAAATTTCATCAGAACTCCTGTCCCAAGTTAGTCCAAACAATTTACTGGCGTCAGGGGTGACTTTTTCTGCTTCCTTGTCTTTGTCCTCTTGTAAGGCAATATCATTAGTAAAAACCTGCTGTATATCAAATCTATAAGTGCTAAAAATACCAAGAAGCTGTTGGTATGACCTTTTCAGTTCTTCTGAAGTATAACAGTAATAACCCCATTATTCATGTAAATATGAGAATAAATGGACTTTCTTTAACCCTGATATGCTGGGATCCTGTGTTGCAAAATCAAAATGTAATAAAGAGAAAAAGGACTTTATCGAGGATCAAAAGTAATCTTAAATTCTTGAAACCCACTAAAGAAAAATCACCTTGGCTGGCATTCTTGTGCCAAAAAATTAAAAGTTTAGCCTGGTCATTTTCGGTCAAAGCCAACATATCAAAGGCTTTCTTAAATTAAGATAAAAAAATAAGCAATTTTCTGTCAGATCTTTCTGTTTTAAATACAGGCATATGAGGCAGAAAAGAATATTGAGAATTTTCAGCTTTAAAAACATCGATCATGAATGGGCTCAGCAATTCCTGTATAAATCTATTCCCTAATTGTCTGATCGACGAGTTTTAGATGACCATCACGTTATTTGATTTTTTAAAGATTAGTCTCCAGCATTATTAGTTTTGAAAGTCTTTCATTTTTAGACAGCAAATGGGAGACTTTGCCATTCAATGAAAAAGGAACCGTAATTCGTCCATCAGATTCCCTCTGATGAATGTTTTCAAGAGAAAAATCCACCAACTGATTATTAAGCTCGAAACGTTCATCATTGTACGCATTTTGATCTTAATTCAATAAACGGCCGCATTCGGACTCTAAAATTTGTTCAGTGGACTGCTGCAATTGCCTCTTCATCAGTTTACCTTTTTTTTCATTTGATAACGGAAAAGGAACAGTTTACTTCAAAACTAATTTCTTGGTCACTATCAGACAGAATATCGATTTTCGTGTTGAATAGCAACGAGCTTTTGCAAACATGCACCGTAGAAACAGACTAAAAATCAGTTAGGTACAAAATTTAAAGTTCATGGTTTAACATCCATTCATCAAATCAATATCACCCTTTAATAACATGCCAGCATGAGACTCGATGCATATGGAGGGAACAACTTCACCAGAAATTACGTTTGTACCTACTAAGCAGTGGAAAAAAGTTTGTACCCAACAATAGCTGAACATTATCAGTAGTTTGAGAGTATTTATTTAACAATTTATCAGCAAACGTCATACCCTTGTTCTAAAAACTTTCAATTAACTTACCGAGCAAGGATAATGCTCATGAAATACCGATATCAGGTACAACTAAGCTATAAATGATAAAAGATAAACTACCTATTTTCAGAGGCACTTCCATAATCTTTGTATAATATTCCTTATTCCCATTAAATCCACTCGCAGTAAGTTTAACATTTGAATTAATAATTTTAGGGTTCTTTTCCTCAGCTAACCTACTAGTGATGAAGGTGCTTTGTGACCTCTGTAAATGTCGCTACCAATGCTGAAAGACAACGTGGGTAAAAGAGTTACCATAAGAGTGCAGCAAAACATCTACTTCGCTGCTGACTTTTTGTGGAGTTTCAGAAATTACTTTAACATCATTAGCATTAAATGGTTTAGATTTCTTGCCCTGGGAGGGCTCCAACTCATAAAGGTAATTCATATGCCAACCACGGCAATTAGAACAGCTTCTTTTTACATCTGAAGTGACAGTTGCTAGAATTATGATTAAATTAGCCACACTTTACACAACCGTGTTTAGATAAAAAAAAAAAAAATCACCATCTTGGTAGGGGAATGAAATTTAGGAAATTCATGAATAAAATGAGAATGAATAGTGTTACCAACTTTAAGGCACAAAGAGCAGCCAAGTGAAGACCTTAAATCAGAATCGCTCGTTACTGCTTCTACTAAACTTACAACTTATTCCTTACGAGAATGGACCTTATATTCCTGTACATTTTGTGTGAGATTTTAGTTGTTGCACCTTTAGCGATTTGTTTGTCATTTTCGTATCTCTCAAAGGCTGCAAAAAAAAATAAATAAATAAATAAATAAAAATAAATAAATAAATAAACATTATATAATTCAAAGCAGGATGAGTCTTTCCTATAATCTGAATTAAATGGTGCTGGAAACTATCATTCGGCCCATTCCAAGCAAAATACCTAATAAACTCATTACCTTCAATATTCAAATTCTTCTCGGTTTCGCTTACTGTTCTGAGTTCAGAAACGAAGAGAAAATGATCTTCACCATCTTTCAAATGTAAACAGATAATTTTCTTAGTTGTAGAATTCTTCCAAATATCTGTTGATGTAAATACTGAAATTCTTTAGATTCTGCGTAACGTTGCTTATATACTCCTAAAGAAGTTAATAAAATGTTTCCTTTTCCTTCTATATGTTGTTTAAGTAACAAAAGCAAATCCATATCTGGATAGTTAAAAGCATTAGTCGTTGCCAACTCTAACGCACTTCAAAAAATCTTCTCCTTCTCCACTGGTAAACTTGGAAAGAGGGGCTATAGGTTAAGTCAACTTCTGGCTACATCGGGATATTACTGCAGTCATGGTTAACCCTTGGAAATTTCTAGTTGAGGTAAAGAGTTTTTAATTTTATCCATATAGTCCTGACAACATAATAATTCTGCGTCCAAATCAGCATTATCAAAATCATCAGAAAATTTTTGAGCCAGAATCTGAGAGTCTAACTCATTTAATTTGATCTTGTAATTGGTAAGAATGCATTTCATTTGTAATTTTTCTTCCTGGCTAAGAGCAGTGAAAGTGCAGGAACTATTATAACATTCCGTCACCTTTCTGCGGATGACTTTTCTTTGCCCAATGAACAGAGATAAATTCGCCATTACTAAATGACATAAAATAAATAATTATCGTAGGAGGGAAAAATGTTAATATCCTGGAAATTAGAAAAAATCAGAAAAAGAACAAAAATTAGATCAAATAACGGATCCCGGAACCTTCACCAACTAATGGGACTTTACTTAGCGAAAATCCAACTTTCTTCGTCGTAGCCCAATGATGGGCGCCATAAGCCATAATCACCTTGTTATAGATCGTTCAAAGGCTATTGAAAGAAAGTCAATTAATACATTTGGAAAAAACATAGCATTTTTATAACAATTTAATAATTTGCAAGTATTAAGTGAATAATCAGGCCTCTACCTTTTCAATGACCAGCTTCTCCTCCATACCTGTATTGGAAGGGAAATATACATAAACGTAAAGAATTGAATTTTAATAATTAAAATATAAGAAGAATATTACAAGATACAATTCTATTTAGGAGTATGTAAACGTGTTACCTTAACTGTGACTAGCTCAAGGACAAAAAAAAACTTTCCCAGATAACCATAATATATATCAATGCTGGATAACCCTATCCTGAAATGATGTAAAACCCGTATAAGTTACCTTTTATAGAAAGATAATATTCTTCAATTGTGTATTTTAAACGTGTTTATGTCAATAATGAAAATTAAATCTTCGCTTGCCACATATGTACAACAGTTAAAGAATGAAACACTCAGCAGAGCTTCAAACCTACTGTAAGGACAAGAAAAATTCTTCAATATACAAAAACGTAATAAAAACAAATATAATCGCCCGTAACCAGTTTCAGGCAGCAGGAAGGTTTATTACAAAGCAACGACGAAGGCTCAAAGAGATTACAACGATTGCCGTCAAGTAAAGGTCAGGAACTTTTTTACGTCAGCTTTTCCTCGCGAAAGCACACCCCCAAGTCTTAATTTCGCTATCCTGCCATCCCCTCCCCTCTTTCATCCCCTTCCCCGACCCATCCCCTCACTCTTCCCCTTCCCCTCCCCCTCCCCTCCCCCTTTCAAAGCACACAATCAAGTGTTAATTTAGTTGTCTTCCCCCTTACCGTTCTCATCCCCTCCCCTTCCCCCTTTACTTCCCATTCCGGAGAACACAACGAGTGTTAATTTGGCTGTGTCCTGCCCTTCCACTTCCCTATTTAATCATTCGAATAGAGTCGATCATTTTGATGACTATAAGAAGTCAAAGAAAAAGGTAGCATCCTTAATTCGGTCAGCTAGAATAAATATCAATAACAAAAAATTCTACGAATGTAAAAGGAATAAAGGTAAGACTTGGAAAGTCATAAATGAGATTATACCTAGTATAGGTAAAGGTTCAAGGTTTGTCAATGTTGGTGATCCTGTTGAATCAGCAGAGAAATTTAATGAATTTTTTGCCAACGTCGGTAAAATCGTTTTTGAAGAAATACAGAGACAAAATTCAGCCATTGGTAACTCCGATGTTGCCCTCTCCAAACTGCGAAACAATCATTGACGTATTTTCGACCGCAACCTGTCAGTGTGGAAACTGTAATAATAATCGTAAAAATCTAAAAACAAGAATAGTTGTGGAATAGACGAAATGAATAGTAAATTCTTAAAAGATTCCCTCCCTGCTTTAGCATTTTACATAACCGTTATTATTAATACATCAATCATGACTGGCATTTTTCCTTGTGACTGGGAATATGCTCTTGTTTGCCCTGCATTCAAGGGAGGCGATAGTGAAGACCCTGGACAATATCGTCCCATTTCGCTTCTACCAGTTTTGTCTAAGGTTTTAGAAAGAGTAGTCAGTGACCAGCTGTGTGAATACCTATCTGTTAATCACCTTCTGTCAGATACACAGCATGGATTTAGGAGCAGAATGTCAACTCAGACTGCGTTAACAAAGGTTACGGAAGTCTTATATAAAAATGTAGATAAAGGCGAAATTTCTTTGTTGGCTCTTTGTGATTTGTCGAAAGCTTTCAATAGCGTATCTCATCCAGTTCTCCTGAATAAGATGGCGTTACTTCGCATTGATAAATTTTGGTTTGAAGACTACTTATCCAATCGCTTTCAGTCTGTGAAAATGGATTCTTATATTTCAACTAAGAAAAACGTTAATTATGGAGTGCCTCAAGGATCGGTCTTAGGTCCGATTTTATTTAATATTTTTATCAATGACTTGCAAAGTATTGCGCATGATTGTGAACTTGTTCAATTTGCTGATGATGCACAATTCATTCTTTCCAATAAATATGAAAACCTAGACACTCTCGTAAGAAATATGGAAGGAACGATGGATCGAGTCAATTCCTACTTCTGCCAAAACGGTTTGAAAATAAACACAAATAAGACTCAGTTTATATTTGTAGGCTCGCCAATATATAGATAGAATACCATCGAACCTGGTTATCAGAGCTGGTACATCTCTTCTGAATGTAAGTGTAAAAAATCTAGGTTTATATATAGATAGCAATCTGACATTTAATGGTCATATAGAATCTATATGTAAGAAAGCAAATGGCATTTTAGTGTTTTTGAACAGACACAAGGAATCTTTTGACTTTGACTCAAGAAAATGGTCGTTGAATCGCTAGTGCTGAGCTTATTTTCATATTGTGCTGTGTTATGGGGAGAAGGGCATAAAACTCTAATACAGAAGGTACAAAGAATTCAGAATTTTGCTGCTAAAATTGCTGTGGGAGGTGGAAAAAAGTCTGACCGTGCTACTCCATTCATAAAGAAGCTCGAATGGTTAAAAATTAAAGAGCAAATAGAATATGACCTTGCTTTATTCATGTTTAAGCAGCGCAATTTACAGCCATCAGAAAGAGTTATAGAGATAGAGACAGTAGGAGAAAACACTGTAAGAATAACAAGGCAAACAGATAACTTGGTGGTTAAACGTACTAGGACTAAATTAGCTGAGCGAGCCTTATCAGTGAGGGGGCCTGTTTTGTGGAATACACTTCCTTCAGATGTAAAAGAAAGCGAAACAATAAATTCTTTTAAAAGAAAATTGAAAGGCTATTTTCTTGACGTTGTTGGATGAGCCATTGTTGGCATTGTGTTTTGGATCAGATGTTTTGTTTTATGTAAAATATTGTTAATAGATAACATATATAATTCTATGTATATATTACTTTCATCAGTATGAGGCTAAATTTTAAACAAACATTTTATGTATATTTTAACCAATGCACGTTGTAAGAATACCCACTGTAAATTTGTGGAATAAAGGTATTATTATTATTATTATTATTATTATTATTATTATTATTATTATTATTATTATTATTCCCTGGCCCTTCCCTTCCCTCTTCCATCCCCTTCCCCTTCCATCCCCTCCCCATCCCCTCCCCATCCCCTTCCCTCCCCTCCCCTCCTCCTTCCAAAGCACACGATCAAGTGTTAATTTAGCTGTCATCCCCTTCCCCTTCCTGTCCCCTCCCATCCCCTCCCCCTTCCGAAGTATGCGATCAAATGTTAATTTATCAGTATCCTCCTCCTCTCCTCTTCCATCCTCTCCCCTCCCACTCCCTCTCCCCACTCCGGAGCATACGAGCGAGTGTTAATTTAGCTGAGTCCCTCTTCACCCGCCCTTCCCTCTTCTATCCCCACCCCTCCACCTCCCCTCCCCTCCCACTTCCCCTCCCCTCCCCCCCCTCTTCCCTTCCACTTCCCTCCTCCCTTTCCTGTCCCCTTTTCCTCCCTTTTCCTCCCTCCTCCTTCCCCCTTCCCTTCCACTTCCCTCCCTTTCTCCGTCCCCCTCACCTTCCATCTTCCCTCCTTCCCCTACCCTTCCCTCCACCTTCCCTTCCACTTCCTCCCCCTCCTCTCCCATTTCCCCTTCCCCTCACTTTCATACTCCCTCTCCCTTCCCTCGCCCCTCCCTTCCCATTCCCCATTCCCCTTTCCCTCCCCCTCACACGTAAACGGATATAAAATTCGTTAATTACCATCATAAATCGGTTAGCGTTTCTGCCAAAACTAAAAAAATATAAAATGAAAATAATAAAAAAATTTATTAAACATGCTTTTATTAAAATGCACTAAAAAGTAAAAAATAATGCCTTGAAACCCAGCAGGATTTTTTTTACAATTAATCATGTCTACAAAAATAAAGTGTAGGCTGCAAACATGGAAGGAAATGCTGCAAGAAAAAAAATGTGTTTTTTAAATTTTTTTTAGCTCTTCCATGTTTGAGGACTATGCTTTTATTCGGTAGACATGATTAATTATATGAAAATCCTGTTGTGTCTCAAAACAATTTTTTTTTTTTTTTTTTTTTTTACTTTTTAGTGCATTTTAATAAAAACGTGTTGAAGAAAATATTTATTAATATATATATATATATATATATATATATATATATATATATATATATATATATATATATATATATATATATATATATATATATATATATATATATATATATATATTTATATTTGTTATAAGATATTACTATGAATGATGGTGAAATCTATTACTAAGAGAATTGACTTTCTATTTATCAACCTACTGTATCTTTCTGTCTCTGTCTGTCTGTCTGTCTGTCTGTCTGTCTCTCTCTCTCTCTCTCTCTCTCTCTCTCTCTCTATATATATATATATATATATATATATATATATATATATATATATATATATATATATATATATATATATATATATAATATATATATATATATATATATATATAACAATCCACAGGAAAATGACTGGCAAAGTTCAGTACCAAGCACTTTCACGTTTATATCTGAGACACAGATATAAAGAAGGTTACAAAGTAAACAAAAAGAACAAGAATACCAGATGGTCAGTTGTCAAAGGGTAATAAACAGAAAGATAATCGAGATAATCCGGGATCGAGCTGTCACAAACTGAACCCGACACCAAACAAAAACAAATAGTAAAGTTTAGGCTTACAAAATCCAAAAACATGTATAACCTTGAAAACCGGATGGTTAATTGCCAGGGGGTAAAAAACAAAAGGTTAATCCACGGCAAATCCAGGATCACGCGGTCACAAACTAATCCAAATATATATTTAACCATAAGGCAAACGGAATCTTACCCATTCACATTGCAGAAACATGTATAAAAATGAATATTAATTTGGTATATATTTATCAACAACTTTTTTAATTATGAAGGCATCAAGTTTAAACAAACCAAGACTTAAATTTAGAACACTTTCATTATTTCACTTAATAAAACAAGATTCGATGATATTCCTTTTAACTGTGTCATTGCACGGGACTAAAGGTCTTGCTTTACTCCGGTTAATAGGATGATCTGCATCTCTCATATGTACGAATAATGCATTCGATATTTGGCCAGTTCTCACAGAATATTGGTGTTATTTGATTCGTTGTGAAAGTGATTTTCCAGTTTGTCCATAATATATTTTATCACATTTTTTACAAGGAATATCATGGATGCAGCCAGAAACATTTAGGAGAATTTTTTATCACTAAACTCTTAACATTAAAATTACTGAAAACAACATTTATGTTGAAAAACTTTAAAATCCTGGGAATTTGTAAAAACCTTTCATCACACGGTAATTTGAGAACATTATGCTTGCTGAATTCAAGTTTGTTATTAGTTCTTTTCCACGCTACATCTGCAAAGGTCCTTGGATATTTAGGTTTCAAAGCAATATCATAAATAGTTTTGATCTCAGCATCAATGAACTACGGGCTATAAACACGTAAAGCCCTTAAGAACATTCCAGAAAAGACAGAGAATTTAACACTTTGATGGTGATTGGAATAATAATGAACAAAAGAGGCAATGTTACTTGATTTTCGAAAGACTGAAAAGGTGAAATTTCTATCATGTTTAAACTTGATGCCTTCGTAATTAAAAAAGTTGTTGACAAATATATGCAAAATTAATATTCATTTTTATACATGTTTCTGCAATGTGAATGGGTAAGATTCCGTTTGCCTTATGGTTAAGTATATATTTGGATTAGTTTGTGACCGCGTGATCCCGGATTTGCCGTGGATTAACCTTTTGTTTTTTACCATCTGGTTTTCAAGGTTATACATGTTTTTGGATTTTGTAAGCCTAAACTTTAGTATTTCTTTTTGTTTGGTGTTGGGTTCAGTTTGTGACAGCTCGATCCCGGAGTATCTGGATTATCTCTCTGTTTATTACCTTTTGACAACTGACCATCTGGTATTCTTGTTCTTTTTGTTTACTTTGTAACCTTCATTATATATGTGTCTCATTTGTGCCCCGACGATGCGATAATAAAAGTGAAAGCGCTTGGTACTGAACTTCTATATGTCATTTTCCTGTGGGATACGCTTAATACACTGAAGTCACGTGCATCTACTGCTTGATCTTTTAAATATATATATATATATATATATATATATATATATATATATATATATATATATATATATATATATATATATATGCATATATGTATGTGTGTGTATATATATATATATATATATATATATATATATATATATATATATATACCTGTATAACTATGCTCTTTGTCTCTCTCTTTCTACTATATATATATATAGTATACACTGTGAGTATTTTTATGTTCGCATTTACAAAGGGGCAAGAACTGGTTAAGCTGACTAATTGCTAGCCTATGAAAATGTAGCTTTTTATGTGCGAGAAGCCGTGTCCATAGCAAGTGGACTTTATGTTGGCGTTCACATTCCTTGCACATAGAGACAGTGAGAGTTCACTCGCATTTTTGGAAAGCTGAGTTCAGCATACAGCAGATGTTCAACTCGCTCGATGCATTGCTTTCGGCCATGACCAGGAGCATGGGAGTAACATGATCAAGTGATGAAAACTTCGTGATACCTGTGGGTTCAGAAGACTGGTTCACATATGGTCAGGTCACCTATGACATCATAGGTTTGTACCCTTGTATCGAACATTAAACATGAAGGTGACGTCACACTCTGAGGGAGGGGCTAACATGTGAATGTGTGCATTGATATGTTCTCATATGCTTTATTAGAGAGGAACTATAAAATGTCTTTTAACATCGATTTGCGGGCTGATAGTTATCGCTCCTTTTGGAGTTGTGTGAATAAGACCGCTACTGTGAGGGGATGGCTTCCCAATGGCTATAGAAAGTGAATAGGACAGCTGACTAACACTTGTTTTTTTTTTCATACATTATTCAGAGTTCATGTTTTACATTGCAGTGAACCTCTCTTTTCTTTCAGTATTTTATTATTATGCATTATTTTTATTCTGTGTTTCACGTGTTTTTTTTATGCACCATGAACCAGGATTTAACAAGAACTGTTTCTCTTAACAGGAATTCTGGTTGGGTCCTGTGAGGACATTGAATATCGGAGAATGGTGTATTTTACTTGTCTGTGTGATATTTATTTTTAGAGCGATCATGTCCATTTTATTGAAATATTATTTGGTGACAGGAATGCCTGTCACCGGTGATTTTTGGTCTGGGAATTTTGACTCGATTGATTTGAACAGTTACCGCTCTAATTCTGAGCCTTGGTTTTCTTTGATTTTGTGGGAGACCGTAATTTATGACAGTTAGTTTTTGCAGTTATGCTTTCGTTACATTTCCAAATATAGTCTAGTTTTTATATCATGGCATTTAATTCAATGAGCCTTGGTCTTTGTTCGATTAAAGGAGAGAGGAGATGCTCCGCTCGGCTTCGACGCTGGCCAACGCTGCCGAGATACCTCTTCGAGGTATGTCCAAAACGACCTCTTCGAGGGCATAATATATCTATATATATATATATATATATATATATATATATATATATATATATATATATATATATATATATATATATATATATATATATATATATATATATTCACTTTGAATCACGAAATATGGAACCTGATGAATATATAAATAAGATAAAATCACGAAGAGAAACGGAAACACTGGAGTGCTGCGAGGCCTTTCGACGCTAGTCCTTTACTTAGTAGACTGAAGAAATATAAAAGCATGTTTACAAACAAAGCTCATATAAATGACAGATGGGGATTATAAAGGAAACATGTGTACCTGGAATCCAACACAATTGAAGAATTAGTAGAACTGCCAAAACAGGATTAAATGTTTAAGAGGTTTTACAAAGTTAGGATCAACTGTTTAGGAGCAGGGACAGGACAATTAAAAGCTTATACAGGTTCGTGACTGACCACCTAAAAATTTTTAGTACAACACAATAATTCTCTTTTTTTTAAACAATAATAACTTTTTGCAAGATGAACATTTTTACAAATAAAAAAAAATGTATTAAACATACAGATATATAGAAATATATATCAAGTAGCTACCTTGTAATTAAGTCAGTGATTTTATCTTTTAGGTCATTTTTGAACATTTTTCTAATGAGGTCCAAATAATACATGCCAGGGCTAAAGATTAAAATTACAACTGAGTAAGCTGGATAATAGCGGACTCCAATAGATTTCTTGAAGAAATCTTTCGATCACAGCAATCACTGAACTTTCAGTCCAATTTATCCTGTGAGAGTTTTCACTTAAATGAATGAATTTAGCATTGGATGCTTGTCCAGTTTTGACTGAATACTTATGATGCTTAATACGTACATCTAAATCTTTACCGTTAGCCCAGTATAAAAAGAGGGCAATCCAAACATGGAATTTATATATTATGTTGTTGTTTTTTCTTTAGGGCTATTTTTATTAACATTCTTTTGAGTGTGTTATTATAAGAAAAAACGAGGTTTACATTAAAAGGTTTTAACAATGATTTTATGTTTTCAAAACCACTAAAATAAGTCAAGCTAAGAATGTTCTTAGGGGTTTCTTTCTTCATGTTACTTTCACTGTAAAACCTTTTGTGGGATTTGTTGGCTTTGTTATAACAAATATCTAGTATATGTGAAGGATAACGTAAGTCTGTCCCTATTTTTCTTATGTATTCAATTTCTTTATCCAAATACTGGGGACTGACAATGCGCGAGGCTCGTAAAAACATCGAGGAAAAAATTGATATTTTGATGCTGAGGTGATGGCCTGAATAAAAATGGACACAAGGTAAGTTGTTGGTTAGTTTCCTATAAATACTGAATTTACATTGAAATGGTTCTCTATGTATTAAAACATCTAAGAAAGGGAGGCAATTGTCTTTTTCTAATTCTAACGTAAACTTGATGGATGGTACCTGGTTATTCAAATTAGAGAGAGAATCATTTAAATCAATACCAGCAGGCAAAACAGCTAAAATATCGTCAACATACCTATACCATTTTAAAGGAGTATAAATGATATTAGGTATATATCGTTTTCAAAAAGAATTCCATGTACAAGTTTGAGAGGAGTGGGGATAAAGGGTTGCCCATTGCCATACCAAATATTTGTTGGTAAAATGCACCATTGAATATAAATGCACAACCTAGTGAGAGAAATTATATGACTTACAGGTAGAGGTAATTCGTGATGGAATTCTTTGGAAAACGATATATACCTAATATCATTTATACTCCTTTAAGGGGAGCGCACGCTTACATAGAAATAATGCTCCGATTTTTATGGAATTCTTATATGTTATACATATATATAAGGTGATGTTCAGGAAAAATTTGAGTGATCGTATGATTATTTTGGATTTTATTAAAAAAATAAAAAATAAATAAAATTAAAAATGATTCACCTCCTTCATTTTTAGAGCTATTGCAATGCGGCTTCATACACAGAAAGTATATCACAGTATGAAAAAAATAATGGGAAGAGTTTTTCTACTTTTCCTTTTTTTTGGATGGGGGCGAGGGGGGATTTTCCCCCCAAATTTGTATAATTTGATTATCACCGGTTCCTCGTCAACCTAAGAAAAATCTAGCCCCAAACAAATATTCGTCTTTCTTTCCTCTTTCCAATGGTATATTTGCTTTAAATTGGCCTAAAAATAAAAATGTAGTTTGCGTTTGAAGTGCAAAAGTGAAAACTAGAAAAACGACCGTAAAGATCAACAAGTGGTTTTTTGGCACTCGTGGAAAAAACTTACCTTAGAGCATTATTTTGGTTGATTTCTGGCTCCAGGTCACCCCCTTCCCTCTATAAAAAGGGGTATTATTCGCTCGAGGAGAGGGTATCATCAAGTACCACCTGACTCATTGTTGCCTTGTTTGAAACTAAGAAACTAGAAGTTTAGTAGCTACCAGGCTGATATTCTTGACTGATTTTCAGTCGTTTTTTTTCACTTGTTTGGTCTTTTTGGTCTTTGGAGTTTGATTTTCAAGCCTTTTTGTCTCTCGAATGAAGATCTTCTTCTATACTTTCACTTGTGCCAAACAGATGTGTTAGCAAGTTGAATTTCTCATAATAGTTGTGTTCAATTTCCTCAATATTTATCTCCCACTCAATTGATGGTGCTGAGATTTTCCATTGCCTAATTCGCTGCTGGGGCACTAACTGTAAACCTACACGATTGGCACTTCATTAAAATATCAGTATCCAATCTATTGGCAGAGAATTCGACCTGAACTTTCCTACTGATTTCCTACCTTGCTAATACCCGACACTATTTTATAACTGAGATTTGATATAATGAACTTTTCATCATATACTCCCTTTTCATCATCCTTTATTCATTTCATCATCTGTGAGCGTATTTTTGAAGGTGAAGAAAGTATGGTGTATTTAGAATTACTGGATGTAAAAAAGACAGCAAAAACACCGCAAATAGCGAAAAAATTTAACCAGGAGTAAAGTCCCACCACCCGCTTTCAATGTATATGGTGGCAATCTGTCTCTACCACGCATTCACCAAGGAACAAGCCATTGTTGTTGCCAGACACTGCCAGACACAGGAGAATGGGTGATATAAAAATCAAAATAATGAATAAATTTGGCGAATAAAGGAAAAAATGACAATAGTCATTAGGGCCAACCATCAGCCCTACCTCACCGTGTGAAGCGAAGGCCCCAAAACCCCATCAATTTTAATATTTCGAAAAAATGCTTTGGTGCGTGATAACGAAGGTGTTGCTCATGTCTTACGGCCATTTAACCATTTTTTTTTAAATTTCAAAAATATTCATAAAAAATCTAAGAGTGCGCTCCCCTTAAAGTGCTATAGGTATGTTGACGATATTTTAGCTGTTTTGCCTGCTGGTATTGATGTAAATGATTTACTCTGTAATTTGAATAACCAGGTACCATCCATTAAGTTTACGTTAGAATTAGAAAAAGACAATTGCCTCCCTTTCTTAGATGTCTTAACCCTTTGATTTCGGTTGTAACGTATACGACGCATTTAATAAACTGGCCCGGAACACTGTTGTGTCGTATACGAGCACCGATAATTTCCTTTATGTGAAGGACGATGATTGAAATACTGGCCTCTTTCTGATATGGTAACAGTCTGTCCAGTTGCCATACGGTGAATTCATATAAATTCACGTGTTTCCTAAAATTCATTAGTCTTCATCAAGATGTCACGGAGGAGGGTCAGGGTACGACATCTCGAGTTGACCGCCGGCAGATCGAGAAGAGCTCTCGACGAGGGATAACTATTTTATAGACCTTCTCGACTCATTTTCTGGATATGAGAAATGAATCGGATTTAGAAGGAAATGAAATGGATAGTGGTCTAATTGCAAGAGACAGTGATGAAATATCAACCGACAGTGAAAATGACGAAAATCTGCCACCTACAAATGAAAGCGGAATTGTCAAAAGAGGCGGAACAGCAGAAGTGACGGAGTGACAGAGTGGGAGTGGGCTGCCAGCAATTCCCAGCCAGAATTTCATGTTGACAGCAGTGGCAGTGGCATTACGTCGAAATGTAATGTGAATGAAAATTCAAAGTAGACTATTTTTTGAATTTTCGACAGAATTTATGGGGCTGATTGCTGAAGAGACAAGCCGTTATCAGAGATTCCTTGTTGATACGCTAGGAGATGCACTGCCAAAGTATTTGCGAAAATTTGCTCAGGTTACTGTGGGAAATGATACGGTTCCTTTGTGATTATGATCATGTCGCATATAAGTAAACATCGCATCGTAGATTACTGGACTACCTTGAGACATTGGAGACAAAAGGAGTGAAGGCTGATGGGGACAGATTTCTTCAGATTCTACGGGTTCTACATTTCGTTGATAATTCTAGGAAACAAGCCCAGATAATAAACTAAAAAAATTAAACCCGTGCTCGACAGTGTGCGTAGAAAATTCCGGAAAAATTTCAACCTTTCAGGATTTATGCATAGATGAGTTTAATGTTATGGAACGGAAAGTAAGTTTCAAGCAGTACATTCCAGATAAAGAAGTCGATTTGGACTGAAAATATTTGAACTTTGTGATGCCAAAACGGATTATATTGTCGATTTTATAATCTATACTGGAAAAGATACAGAGATATTGGTACATGAGGATCTAGGGTATCTGGTTCTGTGGTAAAAACATTTATGGCCCTCGCATCTCAGGCTTATCACATCCTGTATTTCGATAATTGGTATTGCAGCCCAAAACTGCTCAGAAGTATTTGGGCGACAATGAAGAACAGAGCATGTGGAACAGTCGGAAAAATAGGAAATTTATGCCTAAATTTCCTGATGTGAGCCTAAATCTGAGATTTCGTCTCAAAACTGCAATGGAATATTAGGTTTTAAAATGGCAGGATAACAGGACGAAGTGTATATGTTATCTTCGGTACATGAAAATATAATGGTAGACTGTATGAAAAAAGGTGTCGACCAGAATTTGTGCAAAAACCTGCATGCGTTTGTTGACTATAATAGAAAATGCGGATTGTGGACAAGAACGACATGCTTATTAGTTCTGTGAAGTGTATCCGTAAAACCACGAGATGGTACATAAAACTATTTTCCGTCATGATGATACTAGTAAACTGCCATCACTTGCATGGATTTGTTACTGGCGAAAGGAGTCATATTTACAGTTTTCTAAGTCAGTCGTTCTGCAGTTGATTGAAGGTACCCTCCAGCACTAACAAAGATAATTACCGCACGTAATAACGCAGCCAAGGCGGCTAACAGAAAGACACTTTCCTGATCCAGTTCCCTCAACAGAAAAACAACTGCGACCTGAACTAAGATGTCTGTGTGCTCGCATACATCCCGTAGGCCCAAAGAAAGGCCAGCAGACGCATATTTCATGTGTAAAGACTTGCAATGTAGGACTATGTGTCGCTCCTTTGTTCAGAGAGAATACCACACACTTCTGAATTACTAGAATTCTGTCGTAAAAAGTTTTGTCAAGATTATTATGTTTCAACATTAAATATTCAGATTCATTAACCATTTGTTATTCACATTGTTTGATTTCATTCAACTTATGTCATAAAAGCTTCTTCCAATCATATTGAGTCTTATGTGTTTATACATTTTCTGATTTTTGTAAAAATAAATGTTGAAATTCATCCGTATTATAATTTTCTTCATCAAATTATGGCTTTAGTCTTTAGTGAGTTGTAAATTACTATTTTGCGTTTAATGTTCCTTTCTGTCCTTTGAAGACTGGATATCATAAATATAAAATAGGTCGCATGTAAATGTCATAAAATCTGATAATCATGGTATTGATGATTTATGATATATGAGAATAATAATAACAATATAATAACCGTTACCATGAGATTAATGAATATAGACAATATTTGTTATTATTATTATTATTATTATTATTATTATTATTATTATTATTATTATTATTATTATTATTATTCAGAAGATGAACCTATCCATATGAAACAAGCCCACAGGGTAACTAGCATTCAAGCATCTAAAAAAATGGTGTTCATTCAGGTAGAAATAACAGAAGGTATTAGGAAATACAGAGAGAATCAGTTATTATTAGAAAACAGATGTACTAACAATAAATAAGTAAAAATGTAAACAAAATTATTAAATACAAGATGTATTGCATAAGGGTAGTAATGCATTA
>NC_089787.1:168685-173685 GCF_040412425.1 Macrobrachium rosenbergii | reverse complement strand
TCAAACATTGAATTGGAATCTGTCCGAAGGACAAAGGATAATCCAGGCCCTATTCCCAGGTAGTATTCCAGCGTTCGAGAGCCCACCGACTCAACACAGGTGGAAAGTTAAGCAAGAGCGAAGCGCGACCGGTCGTTTCCATCAAAAGTTCGGCATCTCGTACCACCCACGTCTCTGCCATGGAAATAGGGTTATACCTTCCAAATGTCCATATTCGCTAGTGTCCAAAATGTATTGTTGTGTCATTAATCGTATTGCCGTTGTCATGGATTCATATATATATATATATATATATATATATATATATATATATATATATATATATAAATAGATGCAGTAATGTGTGTGTTTGTACATATACTGTGTGTCCTTATGTAGGTGGTATTAGAGATGCGTGCTTTGTAGAAATGACCTGCTTTGTTTCAGCTCGCTGTACCTTCACTTTGTCGAATTTGGTGGGCGTGACCGTTGAATAATTACTTGTTTTACTGACAATGGCGTTTGGAATATTCATTTATTACTGGCAGCTAATATGATTTTTACTTTTCCCTGACTTTTTGACCGCCACCATCAACCAAACAATGAATTTGAATCTGTCACAGGACAAGGGATAATCCCAGGCCCTATTCCCAAGGTAGTATTCAGCGTTGAGCCTGGAAACTCAACGCAGATTGGAAGGTAAACGGGCAAGAAACAACAACCGGTCATTTTCATCAAAAAAATTCGACATCTCACGTACCACCTACGTCGTCTATCACACCTACGCCATGCCATGGAAGTAAGTTCTCACCAACAAAGTCCATGTTCACTAGTGATCAAAATATATTGTTGTGTCATTAATAAACATCATGGATTTCATATATATATATATATATATATATATATATATATATATGCTATATATATATATATATATATATATATATATAATTTCTATCTTTGATATTTTTCTTTGTTGAGACATTTTGCTCTGCTCCATTACTTTCACTTATAAGAAAGTGATTAGCAACGAAGGAACAAATAAAGAAGAGATGAAATTCGAGCATTATTGGTGAGGTTTCCTTTAGGCTATGAATAATCCTGGGCCAGGGTGAGTACTTATATTGCCTGCAGCGCGTACATTTTATTGAGACAATGATAATAATCCTTTATAGACTAAGGGCTGTTTCTTTTTGCCGCACGTGGCTGATTACCATTCGTAATATGGAGACAAGGTTTGAATAAAGGTGAATGGAATAGATAACGGTATAAAAACCCTGCGGAAATTTTTAGACTACAGAAAATTGTTAGGGTGTCTAATAGTCTTTTTCAATTACCTACATCGCTTGGGCTAAAAATAACAAAGAATTCCCCCTTGCAGACTGCAAATATACCAACCTGCTAGAATAATGCACAGGTAAAGGAGGCTCGAGGAAACAATTATCGTCTCCTTTTATCTTTTTAACCTGAATTTATATAAATTATTTACTTTATATGGCACACAAAGATAGTATCATTTTCTCAGTGTGATTTATTATTTGGCAGCAGCTGTACTAGCAAGAAAAATAAATACCTGCCTTCTTACCGTTTATATGGTCTCTCTCTCTCTCTCTCTCTCTCTCTCTCTCTCTCTCATCTCTCTCTCTCTCTCTCTCTCTCTCATAATACTTTCCTGGTAAAACAATTCCCAGTATTATAGAAGTGTCGGAGATATGTTTTTTTCTGAATAGCAGTCTTAAAATAATAGTGTAACACAGATAATGAACATCTAAAAAATGTGTATTCTACTTGAATAGATAAATTCCTATCTATTTGGGAATGTATAATAAGATATTAGAAGTTGTTCTTATTCCTGAAATATAAAAATACGAATGACATAAACTAGTAAATATATTAAATCTTACAGTCCACATAATTTTATAAGTCTATGCGTATGCCTGAATGGTAAAACCAAGTAGGACCAATGCCAACTTTAGTCTCTTATATACAAGAGCTCGAACAGTGTTGATAAATCTGAATTTCTAGTGCGTATCCACTTGTCAGCTGGGTGCTTGATCTGACTGCTAAAAATGTGCAGAAATGTGGTTGTGTGCAACCAATATTGTGATTGTGTCTTACTCTCCAATGTTATTGATGTACAATTAGAAGGAATAAATCATAGGTAAGTATATTCTGTCACGTCTCTCTCTCTCTCTCTACTCTCTCTCTCTCTCTCTCTCTCTCATTTTTTTTTTTGCCCCTTATAGTGGAATATTAGCGGAACCATAAAATGATGGTGATGCATGATTAGTTTTTCTGACAGATATACAAATAATTTTTAACTATAATACACAGCTGTGATGCTTTGTCTTCACAGTTCAAGCAAATTAGAGAAAATGACAAAAAAAAGAAGACTGTCATCCTCAATCAGTGCAGTGCTTATACCTCTGGCAACACTAAACTGATATATAGTACTTATCCTATGTTTATTTATTTGTGTTGTTAAATTAATTTACTAATATCTATATCACGGATCACTACTATCACAATATTATCATATAAATATATGAGTTAATTTGCAGCAAAACATAAATAAACGCTATTACAATGATTGTTTACGATTTCGTGCGTCTGGTAGCATGCTACAGGTGACTACCGTCTGAAAACCCTCCGGATTGTGGTAAGTGTGAGGTCTCATCTCGGCCGTAATCAAAGGGCTAATGAAAATGAAAATAATTAATAATTTCCCATATTTTGGTAATCATAGAATCAACTAAAAACGATTATTAAATAAAATTATCTAAAAATGAAAAAATCCGTAGGGTGGGTCTGCAGACCCAACACGCAGAATAGGGTTAAGAGACTGGCCAGTCTTGAAGCCTTTGGGCCTGCATCTTGAAGATGCAGGCCTCTCCCAGCCTGCTTCCCACAGCCTGTGGCAGGATACTGCTGCCTTCCTCCGAGGAAGCAGCCTCTGGGTCCGGACCTTCCCTTCAAGGCTGCCCTCCAAGGACTGGCCAGCCTTGGAGGCTTGGGTCTCATCGCCTTGAAGTTCTTGGGCCCTCTCAGGCCTGCTTCCCCAGCCTGGCAGGATGCCTGCCTTCCTCCGAAGGAAGCAGCCTCTGGGTCAGACCCTTCCCTTCAAGGCTGCTGCCCATGGGAACTGGCCATCCTTGGAGAGACTTTGGGCCTCATCATGTGAAGTTCTTGGGCCCTCTCAGGCCTGCTTCCCCAGCCTGTGGAATGCCTGCCTTCCTCCGAGGAAGCAGCCTCTGGGTCGGACCCTCCCTTCAAAGGCCCACCCCATCCTTCAAGGCTGCCCTCAGGAGACTGTGGCCAGCCTTGGAGGACTTTGAGTCTCATCCTTCAGAGTTCTTGGTCCCTCTCCAGGCCCTTCCCCAGCCTGGCAGGATACCTGCCTTCCTCCGAGGAAGCAACCTCTGGGTCAGACCCTTCCCTTCAAGGCTGTCCTTAGAGGCTAGCCCAGCCTAGGAGGACTTTGGGCCTCATCCTTGAAGTTCTTGGACCCCTCTCCCAGGCCTGCTTCCCCAGCCTGGCAGGATACCTGCCTTCCTCCGAGAAGCAGCCTCTGGGTCGGACCCTTCCCTTCAGGCTGCCACCCACATCCTCCAAGGCTGCCCTCGAGACTGGCCAGCCTTGGAGGACTTTGGGTCTCATCCTTGAAGTTCTTGGTCCCTCTCCAGGCCTTCCCTTCAAGGCTGCCCTCAAGAGACTGGCCATCCTTGGAGGACTTTGGGTCTCATCCTTGAAGTTCTTGGGCCCTCTCCAGGCCCGCTTCCCCAGCCTGGCAGGATACCTGCCCAGCTTCACTCCCGAGAAGCAGCCTCTGGGTCAGACCCTTCCTTCAAGGCTGCCCCTTAAGAGACTGGCCATCCTTGGGGACTGGTCCCTCATCCTTGAAGTTCTTGGGCCCTCTCAGGCCTGCTTCCCCAGCCTGGCAGGATACCTGCCTTCCTCCGAGAAGCAGCCTGCAGGTCGGACCCTTCCCTTCAAGGCTGCCCTCAAGAGACTGGCCATCCTTGGAGGACTTTGGGCCTCATCCTTGAAGTTCTTGGGCCTCTCAGGCCTGCTTCCCCAGCCTGGCGGATACCTGCCTTCCTCCGAGAAGCAGCCTCTGGGTCGGACCCATCCCTTCAGAGCTGCCCACCGGCATCCTTCAAGGCTGCCCTCAGAGACTGGCCAGCCTTGGAGGACTTTGGGTCTCATCACCCGAAGTTCTTGGTCCCTCTCAGGCCCGCTTCCCAGCCTGGCAGGATGCCTGCCTTCCTCGAGAAGCAACCTCTGGGTCAGACCCTTCCCTTCAAGGCTGTCCTTAAGGGCCAGCCCTAGGAGGACTTTGGGCCTCATCCTTGAAGTTCTTGGACCCTCTCAGGCCTGCTTCCCCAGCCTGGCAGGATGCCTGCCTTCCTCCGAGGAAGCAGCCTGCAGACCAGACCCTTCCCTTCAGGCTGCCCTCAAAGGCTAGCCATCATCAGGAGGACTTTGGGTCTCATCCTTGAAGTTCTTGAGCCTCTCTCCAGGCCCGGCTTCCCCAGCCTGGCAGGATGCCTGCCTTCCTCCGAGAAGCTTAACCTTTGGGTCAGACCCTTCCTTCAAGGCTGCCCTTAAGAGACTGGCCATCCTTGGAGGACTTTGGTCCTCATCCTTGAAGTTCTTGGGCCCCTCTCCAGGCCTGCCCCCCAGCCTGTGGCAGGATACCTGCACCTTTTGCCCTTCCTGCTGGGAAGCAGCCTCTGGAACCCTTCCCTTCAAGAGCTGCCCTTAAGGGCTGGCCATCCTTGGAGGTTTTGGGTCTCATCCTTGAAGTTCTTGGGCCCTCTCCAGGCCCGCTTCCCCCAGCCTGGCAGGATGCCACCTTCTCCGAGAAGCAGCCTCTGGTCAGACCCTTCCCTTCAAGGCTGCCCTTAAGAGACTGGCCATCGCCTGGAGGACTTTGGGCCTCATCCTTAAGTTCTTGGGCCCTCTCCAGGCCTGCTTCCCCAGCCTGGCAGGATACCTGCCTTCTTCCGAGGAAGCAGCCT
>NC_089787.1:146185-163685 GCF_040412425.1 Macrobrachium rosenbergii | reverse complement strand
GCCGAAACTAAAGATGTATGCAAGTTTCCCTTTCGTGCATGATATGCTTTTGGGAGAAAATGCACAGCCATTATTCAAAGGTTTTCAGCTTTAAACCTGAAAAATCATCGAAAAATCCCTTTACAATAGGTCTCTGTTCAGAGTCAAAGACAAAGCTCCAGTCCTCTGTTTTCGTCAGCGTTGTTTACAAGTACACTTGCCGGGATGTGATCACGGGATATACATGTGGGATGCACGAGGAGGCTGTTGAAGGTCACATAGATTCCCACAGGGACATGGGGTCATGAACGGAGTAGCCGATTTATCTAATCCTGAGCAATCGATATACGAAAATCGACAAAATTATGTAAAACATAAATGACAGCAAGAGTTTTTTTTTTCCATCCCTGGAGCCGAGTGTAGAACAACAACGACTTAACCATCCTAGAATCCATAATTATCAGAATATGCCGTCGTTAAATACTCAATCGTCCTCAGTGAAATTGTTTATAGCCTAGTTTGGGCAACTGGTTTTCCTCACTCTGTTTGTACTTATTTATGTTAGTCTTGTTCTTTCTTTCATATAGGTAGGTTGTTTTAAGATTTTAGTGAACTCCTTTTATTCATTATTGACTTGTCTTGGAATGAGGTGTTTTGTTTTAAATATTTTTACTACATAAAGAGCTGTTGCCATTGCATTAATTTGTTATTGATGTTCGCAAATTATATTATATTTTATAGCCTTGAAAATGCGACTTGAATTCGTCATGAAACGTCGGCATTGAAAATAAACTGTAGATGATGAGGATGCCTTTCCACTACTGCTTCCTTCGTGATGTATATATATATATATATATATATATAACATATATATATATATATATATATATATATATATATATATATATATATATATATATATATATTACTAAAAGGACCTCATTCAAACTGCATGAGTATCTATGGAAGTACCATCAGTTTGAATGAGGTCACTATGTTTAGTTAATGGACAGAACAATTGTGTAGTAAAAGTTAATATGTGGCCATGTATACATATATGTGTGTGTTAGTGTGGTAATGTTAACAGATAGTTAGACACAGAGATAGATGTATAAAATGAAAGATATATATATATATATATATATATATATATATATATATATATATATATATATATATATATATATATATACTCTTTCTATATATATATATACATATATATACATATAAATACATATATATATATATATATATATATATATATATATATATATATATATATATATATACTACTATATATACATATATATACATATATATATACATATATGCATATATATTAGTGAGGAATTGCGGATAGGAAGAACAGTCAGCTGTCATTGATATATTTATTAGCAGTTACACTTCAGGTCCTGTATCCATCTTTTCTAGTAAAAGATACAAAAACACTAGTGAAACTGACAACAAGGCTTTTGAAATTAAAATGCTTTAGATTGAAAAATGACAATGACAAAACAAGAAATGGGTACCTTCAGTAGTAAAGTCCAGAGGATGAAAACTGAATAAGAGTAAACAAGGTTAGCAAGTAAACAAGAAAGGCGGCGGGGTTACTATGGTACGACCGTTTTAGGAAGAGAGACTTTGCCCCTCTTAAACTGACCATTAACCTTCGACTTCAAGCTCATTGTTTGCGCCTGTTATCAGCATGTACTATAATAGAAAGTTCTGAATGAAGTTTGTTGCTCTGTAAATTTTAGATAAAAAAAAAAATTCAATATATATGAAAATGATAGATGCAAGAAATTTGGAAACTGAATGTGCTTTCATTTCCAGTTTTGTTTATTTGGATGCTGTACTGAGCAATGTTCTTGAGTTACGTCATCTACCTGGTTTTTATTAATGTTCCTTTGCTGTTATCGAAGTCATATAATTGTGATATAGTTTTGAGCTTTTGATTGTTTATATGATGTATGCCGTGATCCGTCTTTACCTCCTTGCTGTATCAGGTTGAATTTTCACTGTGCACCTATAAAATAGCTCATAATAAATATTCTTTAAATATTGTACACCCATATATATATATATATATATATATATATATATATATATATATATATATATATATATATATATATATATATATATATATATTATATATATATGTATATATATATATATATATATATATATATATATATATATATATATATATATATATATATATATATATATATATATATATATATATATATATATATATATGAAGTAGGTGTAACAATATTTAAGAATATTTATTATGAGCTATTTACAGTAATTAACATGACATGAGAAGAAGACACAACATGCACAGAAAAGCTTTAATTTTTATATCACAATATATATATATATATATATATATATATATATATATATATATATATATATATATATATATATATATATATATATATATATAACATATATATATATATATATATATATATATATCTATATATATATATATATCTATATATATATATATATATATATATATATATATATATATATATATATATATATATATATATATATATATATATATATATATATATCTATATATATATATATTACACATTTATACAGTATTAGAATTTACACCATGCTTTATAAAGCACTGTCATATGATACTCATCACTGCTGTAGCATTTCTGTTATAGATTTTTAAAGATATTTCTGCCACTTTCTGTCGAAAAACAGATCTTTATTTCAATTTATTTCAATTTCAGTGTTCAACAGGATATATCACACAACAGGAGAGCCAATAAATTTATTTACAATCGAAGTATGAGAGACGTACCATGAAAATTATACGTCAGAGGATGCTACATCGATAACAAAAAGATCTATATATTCTTATCAATGCAAACATGCTTGAAGCGTCATCTCTTTTTTATATCTTCGGCATGTCTCACATCGTGGCCAGTTGTCAGAAGATATGGTTAATTGCTTCTTTGACCAAAGGAAGCGGGTCTGATTTTAAAATGATTCTTCTTTGCCACGTATCAGTTCTGCTGTTATATATCGGTTCTGTTGCATTATACTGGCAGTGATATGGAGGCAGCCTAACCACTATGTCCATGATCTCTTGCCAGTCTGCTCAATCGTAATCATTTTTCTTTACACTTGAATGTCTTTTATAACTTTACTAATTTTTATTAGCCAGTCTTTAACTTCATCCTTTTTGGCGAACATTGTCGGAGGTTTATTAATTCGAACTGAATGATAAGAAGCGTTATCCAACACTATGATGGCAGATGGCCCTATATTGGAAGAGCTGGAGTTTAACCATTTTCAAACACTGCAGAATTCTGTCTGAATTTCTAGATTGCGTATCCCTTGTCAGCTGGGTGCTTGATCATTGATAAAAATATTACCCAGAAATGTGTTTAATATTGCAACCAATATTGTGATTGTGTCTACTTACTCTCCAATGTTATTGATGTACAATTAGAAGGAATAAATCATAGGTAAAAATTTTTATTCTGTCACGTCTCTCTCTCTCTCTCTCTCTCTCTCTCTCTCTCTCTCTACTCTCTCTCTCTCTCTCTCTCATTTTTTTTTGCCCAGCTAATTGGAATAGTAAGCGGAGCAAGTAGTAGACATTCTTTACTGATTAGTTTTTCTGACGAATATAAATCATTTCACCTTCATAATACACAACTGTGATGTAGCTGTACTTCCACGGATTCAAAGCAAATTAGAAAATGACAAAAAAAAAAAAGGCTGTCATCCTCAATCAGTGCAGTGCTTATACCTCTGGCAACACTAAACCCCGATATATAGTACTTATCCTATGTTTATTTATTTGTGTTGTTACATTAATTGCATAATATCTATATCACAGATCGCTACTATCACAATATTATCATATAAATAAAACAGGTTAATTTGCAGCAACATAATACAAACGCTATTACAATGATTGTTTACATTTCGTGCGTCTGGTAGCATGCTACGGGTGACTACCGTCTGAAAACCCTCCGGATTGTGGTAAGTGTGAGGTCTCATCTCGGCCGTAATCAAAGGGTTAATACATAGAGAACCATTTCAATGTAAATTCAGTATTTATAGGAAACCAACCAACAACTTACCTTGTGTCCATTTTTATTCAGGCCATCACCTCAGCATCAAAATACAATTTTTCCTCGATGTTTTTGAGCCTCGCGCGTGTCAGTCCCCAGTATTTGGATAAAGAAATTGAATACATAAGAAAAATAGGGACAGATTTATATTTATCCTTCACATATACTAGTGTTGTTATAACAAAGCCAACAAATCCTAAAAAGGTTTTACAGTGAAAAGTAACATGAAGAAAAAGAAGCCCTAAAACATTCTTAAGCAGCTTATTTTAGTGGTTTAAAACATAAAATCATTGTTAAAAACCTTTAATGTAAACCTCGTTTTCTTATAATAACACACTCAAAAGAATGTTAATAAAAAATAGCCCTAAAGAAAACAACAACATAAAATATAAAATTCCATGTTTGGATTGCCCCTCTTTTTATATTGGCCAATCTAGCAAAGATTTAGATATACGTATTAAGCAACGTAAGTATTCAGTCAAAACTGGACAAGCATCCAATGCTAAATTCATTCATTTAAGTGAAAACTGTCAAAGGATGAATTGGACTGAAAGTTCAGTGATTGCCAGATCGAAAGATTTCTCTTCAAGAAATCTGTGGAGTCCCTTTATTATCCAGCTTACTTCCAGTTGTAATTTTAATCTTAGCCCTGGCATGTATTGTTTGGACCCCTGTATTAGAAAAATGTTCAAGAATGACCTAAAAGATAACATCACTGATTTAATTACAAGGTAGCTACTTGATATATATTTTCTATATATCCGTATGTTTAATATAATTATTTTTATTTGTTAAAATGTTCATCTTGCAAAAAGTTATTGTTTACAAAAAAGAAATTATTGTGTTGTACTAAAATTTTAGGTGGTCAGTCACGAACCTGTATAATCTTTTATATGAGCTTTTTTGTAAACATACTTTTATATTTCTTCAGTCTACTAAGTAAAGGACTAGCGTCAAAGGCCTTTCAGTACAGTGTTTGACTCCATTTGTTATGTTTATATTATTATTATTATTATATTTTATCTTATAATTTATATATATATATATATATATATATATTATTATATCTTATATATATGGGATAATATATATATATTAAATCATATATATTGTCTTTTCATACTACACGTTTATATATATAACTCGCCAGATGTTGGTCATATTTTGTTATAAAATAATAGCAAAAACCCGTAATTCCAAAAATGACATCACATCCTGTAACATTGTGTATGATATTATTTGGTATTGACTGCAATATCGTTTATTATATATATTTTCACTTCATGTATGTCCCAGGCAGTCTGTTATAATATAAATATGCATTCTTTAACTATAATATAAGATATGCCTATATATATAGTATATATATATATACATGCAAATATTTCGAAATTGAAAGAAAATGTAATTCTGAACAGAAAACGTTCTATAAAAGTCTGCATTTTAAGGCTGTTTGTCGGTGGGATGACTTTCGAAAATAAGCGCCATTAACAGTGCTCATGGGTTGGGCCGAATAAGATGGTGGGCGGGTTGTCGGAGTAGCCTAGTCAGGGACATGGTGGGAGGCGGATGGAGCAAGTCTATTATAGCAACCAGCTGATTAGTTACTCACTTGCCATTCATATTCAATTGTCTCTCTTTTCCAGAACCAAAAATGTGATTAGGTGGGCGTGTCTGCTAGATTACAAGTGTCAAATTGATGATTCACTTTGATAGCAAGGAACTGGAGACAATGCCTTATACTGTTTGAGACTTGTGGAATACGCAGATGTGACGTTGTTTTATTTTTGAGGTTTGCAATGGTAGTCGGCGCATTGAAGCTGTGCCATAATATAGAGAAAAATATCCAAACAGAATAACTCTTGGTGTAAGAAGAACATTTTACACTGTTTCTCAACATCTCGAGGAAGAATCTTTCCCGGGAATAGGTGAAACAGCGGGACTGATAAGGGAAGTAAGTAAAATAAAAAAAGCTGACATTATTCAATATCACAGTATCCTTCCTCCCTACTTTCCTTTGTCGGCATGACTAATGTCATTATCACCCATTCAACATACAGTACAGTAGGCATAGGACTACAGTAGTCCTGACTCCTGATTCACCACTTACGTAACGCTGACAATCCCTTCTCGGTACATAAAGCCAAACGGCACTGCTGTAAGCAAAATATCAAAATTAGAAAGGGCCTACAACACATGAAGTCTGTTCACAGGTGATTTACAAGTTGACGGGATTCTAAACCCCCACCCCCACATCCAACACATCTACAGTAAGTCTCGTCAGAGTTTCTGTAAACAACCTCCTTCGCCCGTCTGAGAGGATTGTTAATAATGAATGGTTTTTAAAAAAGTCACATAACCAACAAACGAAGCCATAAAATGCATATATTTATAGACACTTTCTGCTCAGAATGACTTTTTGCTCACAGAAAACTCACACAAACACAAACACATTATATATATATATATATATATATATGGCATATAATATATATATATATATATATATATATATATATATATTTATATATATATATATATGATATATATATAACTATGATTTAGTCAAGAACATTTGTGTGTGTGTGTGTGTGGGATGTGTGTAGTGTGTAGTGTATGTGTATATATATTTGCATATATATATATAAATATATATATCATATATATATATATATATATATATGGATAAGATAAAATATGAAGCAGCTATTTAAATTTAATATATATATATATAATATAGGTATATGTGTGTGTGTGTGTGTGTGTGTGTGTGTGTGTGTGTGTGCATGTGTGTGTGTGTAACTTTTACACAATTCTACGTTAAGAAATTTGATATCATTGTAAAGATAATGCGTTGCAATTTATTATTATGTTAAAAAAGTCCCTAAAACCAACATAAAATTACGTATCACGAGTCGAGGTTAGCCATATTGGAAAGCGTTTTGCCACTTTTTTCTTAATATGATGAAGGGGTGGAAGGCCAACTTGAGGCAATTCACTTAATAATAGGAGAGAAGTAAAAAGGTGTAACAGGGTATAGACTAAATATTTCTAATAAAAAAAAGACATCTATTCCCATATGATATTATTGAATGAGTTTAAATGGGGGTTGGTTAATTTTTTTTTATGAGCTTTAAATTATAGTAACAAATATGTCAAAAGACATGGAAATATTGTTTGGAAATTTGTTTTAGATTGTTATTGTATAAGGGCATAAATATAGCACTGAAGGGTCTAACAGTGAAATGAATAATGCCTATACATAGCTTATTCATATTCTGATCAGAGGGTCTGAGATGCTTCCCAGATGAAATACAGAGGTAAACTGTCACGAAATTGATGCTAACCTGTCCACAGGTGCAATTACCTGTCGGTCGGTCTGAAGATATTTAGGTAATGCCATCAGTTCATCCGTTCTGGTGAATGGAGTGTCTCCGTCCACAAACTGTTGTCTACATGTAAATTTTAATGGCAATTGAACTGACAGAGGAAATGATAGGTAAACTTGATCATGAATATATGGCCTTAGGTTGTTGAATTCTATAATAGTGAATGGGTTTGTTAGGAGAGAGAGAGAGAGAGAGAGAGAGAGAGAAGAAGAGAGAGAGAGAGAGAGAGAGAGAGTTCATTGAATGTCATTCTAAATTTTTCCGGGCAGTGCCGGGTTGGTCAGCTATAGCAAAATCCACTGCTCTTTGCAGCTAAGCCCTGCCCACTGCTAACATCACGCTCATTTCTTGGAGCTGACTGGTTGGCAATGGTTTTGAAAAGTCGTTTACTCTGTGGTTCTTTCATCTTCATTAATTTTGCAATGGTTGTTTTACCGAACTAAAATACGTTCTGCTAATAACCACAAGGAGACGTTATATAATCCCCTAAAATAAAATCATAATACACATCTCCCTAAAAATGGTAAAAAATAGATAAATATGAATGTAGTCAGGTGTGTTATGTGAAGCTGCAATGTTGTTTTTCGTAAATGAGGTTCACCTGACTTTGGAGGTGACACAGGGAATATCTGTGTTTGAATCAGTGCACTTGAATTAAAAGGACATGATAATTACCTCTGATCTTGTCAAGCGTGTTCGCCATTCTAAATTTAAACATAAAGACTTTCTCGGGGCTATGCAGATAGGTATTTCATATAGATTTTAGGAAATTTTACTACATTTTATTAGTCATAAAATAGATTTCATTGCAATCTTTTACACATTCGGTGGGATGACAAGCAGTGACTGCACTCTATAAAACCAGAATATGCCTATGTTTAACTTAAAGTTACAGTACGATAGGCTATACGAGTTTATTGAATATAATTTGCTGGGAATTCTAAATAACAGGATCATAACAAATACGTAGACCTATAATGTCCTATGTCTTTTTGTCGGTTTACGCAGCTTATGACGTTTGGATTATAGGCCTATCTTATATTCAGCAGTTTTATTGTGGTTTTCTTGTGGTTATTCTTGCTTTGTTGCTGCTGTTATGGTGCTTTAAGTGTCTTCGAAAAATTTTCATATGGTAACCCAACATTGCAGAATAAACAGATCTATTCACAAAATACTGGTGTAAAAAATTATCTGCCTACTATTGTTAGTAGAAATTTAGTCATTTGTTTTAATTAAAAGTAATCGAGATCTTGATGAATATAGTCTACACTAAAATATTCTCCTAATAACAGAGAGAGAGAGAGAGAGAGAGAGAGAGAGAGAGAGAGAATTTGCTGACTCTTATGTATCCTTCTGTCCAACAGGGTAATCCACAAGATTGCCCTCAAAATCAAATAATTCATGGGCTACTCGCACACTGGTTTGGATGATCCCATACATAACTTTTTCAGCCATCATTTTTTTTTTTTTTTATTTCGTTAAGTATCTTATGATGTCTTCCTACCATAGCCTTATTTTCACAGAAATTCTACACAAGCCTTATGTTTACTCATCACAGTAGTGTAATTTGTTATCCCTTTGTAAACATATTTTCAATATAATTCAATGCGAACACTTCTATAGTTGTTTGTAAGCCTGAGACAGCCCTATGATTGGTCTGTGTGTGCCATCGGCTACAGGCCCATAAGTTTTATTTTTATTCTCTGTGGTATAGTGGTTGCATTTACTATGACGAACGACGCAAGTACACAAGTAGGTCAACCCCAATTTAAGAGAGAGAGAGAGAAGAGAGAACTTTTGAGAAGAAGAAATAAGATGCTTGTGTATTTAGGCTGCGCATTATAAAAAAAAAAGATGCACAGACAGAATGATACAAGATCGTCAAAATGATATATAACTTAACATAATATATTTTATCGGAGATATCAGCTGCGTACTTCACAACTGCAGGAACTAAAATCTGTGTAACTCAACAATAGCGAACGGACTCGAAGTCAAATCCGTACTGGCAACCATTTGGACTGTAACTAGTGTGGCGTCACTCCCCTTTCACGAGCTAGCAAATCACTGAGCTGCAAAAGGCCATGGAGTTTGCTATAGTACATACTGTATGTGATATGTATATATATATATATATATATATATATATATATATAATATATATATATAAGGAAATATATGTATATGTGAATGTGTGTGTCGTGTGTGACGTGTGTGTGTGTGTGTGTGTGTAGCTACATCTTCCACAGACAGCAGGCTATTTTAATTTAAATCCTATTTGTTCATTGTCCCGTTAAGTTATTGAAGACACACTGGTCACACACACACACACACATCCTCCATATATATATATAAAGTATATATATATAGTTATATATATATAATATATAAATATATATATAATAATATGTGCATGTGTGAGCAAACAAACCTGTGTGTGTGTATGTGTGCATGTAATTGCTCGCTCGAAAGGTGACCTTTGAAAAGTTGCGTCAACTGTTCGCAGGGTCCATTTGACTTACACAGCATATAGGAAAATGCTGAACCATTCGCATACCACAGGAAATCGCAAAGCTCCTTGGTGACAGGACACGGGCACAGAAAATGTGGTTTCAGCTCAAATGTTCTAGAAACTGAACTGGTTATAAAATCCGGTTTTGAAGAAAGCATTCAGTAATGTGTGTGTGTGTACGTGTACTTCGTGACGCCTTCAAGTACAGAGGCGTCTTGCCGAATTTTGACCTCGAATAGTATATTCATGTGTGCATTGCATAATGAATATAATGGGAGGGATCGTTGAAAGATGGGGCATTTGCGATCTGTTATTTGTATATTTAAACATGTGATCTGTGTAATTTCACATGAAGACTGTCCCAGAGGATTTTGTGAAGTGAGTATAACTCATAAACATTTTAGACTTTACTTTCAGAACTTTGAACACAGACGTTACCCCTGTGGCAGTGAAAATTTGTGTTTCTGCAATTTTTACATTTTCTGGTTTTTAATGTGACGTTTGTTCTTTCACAGGTATTTCCTCTCTCCTTCCTTCACGTTCCTTTTCAAAGAAGGGAGTGGTGTGACATTTTGAGATGACCTGATTTTATTAATTGACCTGTTTATGATTTGACAGATGAGTTATTTCCTGTATTTCCTTAAGTAATTGGGTGTTTATGATTTTGGAACTTATTTCCTTAGAAGAACTTTTGATAGTTATGATGAATCATTCAATTTCATTCATCGTAATTTTTAAGAAGTTATTTTCGCTGTTTTTTGTCAATAAAGGTTTAGTTTTGTACTTAGTATCTCATTCCAGTAGTCCTTAGATTTTAGTTAGGAAAAAGTATAACTTATGATGTCGGCTCACGTTACACGCTATCACACAAATATCTCGGAAAAGCGAGATACCAACCTCTGTTCACAGAACGGAGACTTAAATCAAGTATAGGCTCAGAATTGGCCTTTACAGATTTTTGGTGGCAGCGTACAAGGTAGCGTATAAGGTAGCGTATAAGGTAGTTAGGGCAGTTAGAAGGTGTTAGATAGTTAGGTAATTGAATAATTAGGCATGTATACGCTTCCAAAGAGACATAATTTAGCGTTGGCATCTCAGGATAGGATTTTGTGGGTCTCTCGCAAGCTAGTTACCTTGAAGAGTGCTTTGGGTAGGGTGTAAAACAATGATATATCGATGGGTATATTGTGCAGTAATTGCGGTATTACCACCGCTAGTGTGTGATAAAACACATGAAGACGCGCGAGTATTTTTTGTTCCTCTCTCTCTCTTCGCTTGATGGAGATTCGCGCGCTTCTAATGTGAGTGTTGTGATTTTTTCTTTTTTAGTTGTTACGTTAATGTGAAATTGTCCTTTTCGTTGTGATAGGGACAACTGTGTGTGCTTTTTTTTTTTATCATATTGTAACTAATGTTTCGGTTGCAATGGTTGTGTTACGGCATCACCACGGTGACGAAGTAATTGCGTCACGAGTTTGGGCGGAGCATCGTACTTTCTTTGCCACGCCTATGAAGCGCTGAATATATTGTGTTTTTTTTTTTTTATAGCAATCTGCTGTACGCATCGGCGTGTAATATTTAAGGGTGGAACTTTGATAATTGGGTAGTATTCTATTTGATATTTATGAGTTGCGGGGTGCAAAACATTTTTGCGCAAGTGTGTATGCACTTCTTGGTTTTTGTAATCACACACATATGTGCGTGTGGGTAAAATGTGTATGTGTGTATGTATGTGGAGCACTTGCGTTTGCTTGAATGACACTTTCCGTTTGGCAGTGTGCACCCAGCAGTTTTTTGCCCTTGGAGACAGAGCGAGCCTCGAGATGTGCTGTTAAGCATATCTTTTTTCTGTAAGCGTCATCAGGCCTTCGATGAGGATTGAGGGGGTAGCAAGGAGGGGGTGTTGCTGCTTGTAGGGGGTAGGAGACGAATTTCTCTCTCTCTCTCTCTCTCTCTCTCTCTCTCTCTCTTTTCTCTGTGCCTGAGTGGCGCTTTCCCGTGTCTTTTTTATGGCCTTTTATAGCTTGGCCTTGGAAGAAGTGAACTTGACCCCTTTTTGACTGACTAAAGAGTAATCAGCTGTGTACGTAAACAGCACTTGCTTTTTTCTCTCTCTCTCTCTTTCTCTTTCCACGGGATTTGGGAATTTAACTGTAAGGGTTCGCTAATGGTGAATTTAATCTTTGGAATGTAGTTTGATGATGGTTTTAATTCACTGGGAATTTATTTAAGGGGTTACTTAATAGTAAATTTAGTTTTTGGATTTACGTAATTTAAGATTTAATTAAGGTATAATTAATTGATTTTTGTATTCTATGGTGGGTTTTGTAAACTTTTGATTTAATTGTTCATTTCGGGAACTTTGAATTTTATTGTAATTTTAATTAAGCTGGGATTTAATGATGACTCCGGGTTAAGTACCCTTTTTTTGAGTTTCGGGGATTAATTGTAGAGTAAAGGGATTTAACATTGTAATTTTTGTGTTGTATGGGAATTTCTGTTAAGGGAAATTGTTTTGCTTTCGGTTTGTTTTGATAAAGGGTATACTTTTACAGGACCTTGGGAATTTTTGTATTTGTGATTAGCCAAGGGTAAGTTTGTGAATTTAAGTACAAATATGAGGAGAGGTAATAGTGATCAGAGACTCCTTAGAGCAGCCTATGGTTGTGTAGGACGCGGCAATCCAGTCCGCGGTCCGAGGAATTTGTTCGCAAGTCATAATAGCCCGAGACTGATGGGTGGCTTGAGTACTAAGATCCCACGGGGTCGTTACTTTAACTGTAATTTGCAGGGTTACATCAAGAGATTTTGCTGTTAGGTATTGTGGCAGTTGTAATAGTAACGATCATCCTTGGCGGTCTTGCCCATCTCGGAGACAGTATAACAGACCCGCATTCCAGAATTTTGGTAGCCCAGATAAGGAAGTACCTCACGTGAATTGCTCAAGCGAATCTGGTAATCTACAGACATTGTCGAAAACTGGATGGGTGTCTCTTGGGATATTGGACTTTTAGGAGAACCCGCAGGGGCGAAGCCTGTTGTAATTGGGTCTGTACAGGGAGTAAATGTAAGGGTTTTCCTTGATACAGGTGCTTCCATTAACCTGATGAACGAAGAATTGTTCAGATCAATGTTTCCCGATCGATCTTTGAGACCTGCGCAGGAAGCTGTATGCGACGTTCAGGCAAATAAATTAAGAATTTTGGGTTGTTTGGACATAGATTTATCCATTGGGGGTAGATCTTTAATGGAACTATTTCTGGTTATAAGGGGATGTGCTTTGGGAAATGCATTGTTGCTGGGACATCCGTCATGTCGGAGACGAAAGATATCGGTTTATACAGGAGTTTCCGGTGTAACTGTGGGGGTGCCTGGTGTTTTTGTACCGTATGAGGGGGCAGACGTGAGTGTGGTGAGTGAGAATGTCTCGCGAGTACATGAAGGTCCGGGGCTGAGTGATGAACATGTGTCGGGGGATGAGAAGCACTATAAGGGAGTTTTGACTGATGGTGTGGTGCTTGGTCCGGGTATGGTTGCGATGGTGAAAGTGCGAGTGAAAGGGTGCAAAAGTCCAGACAGATGCGCGTAGAGGAGGGTAGCGAGAAGTTGAAAGTTTTGTGTACGAGTTCGGTAAATGATGTAACGAGTTCAGGGATAACTTGGGTGGAGTTGTTGAATTGTAACAATACAGTTCGTAATTATCAAAAAGGTACTTATGCAATCGACTTCGTTAACTGGGTCGATGAAGATAATTCAGTGAACATTGTCGGAGATTTTTGTTCTTTCTCAGAAGCAGATTTACAAGCTAGAAGGCAAGTGTTTAGAGACCAGTTAGCAAATGCTGATTACAAGGAATATTCTGAGGGTGTAGAAGATGTTTTAGCCAAGTTTGCGGACATAGTCGCACTCAAAGGAGACAAGTTAGGAGTAACGAATGTGTTAGAACACAAGATTCAGTTGGAGGACAAGATGAAGGCATTGTTAGGCCTAGTTCATCACCCTTTAATTTTCCATTGCTTGCAGTCCCCAAGAAAGATGGCTCAGTCAGAGTTTGTGTAGACTTTAGGAAATTGAATGAGAAAACCATTCCTGATCGCTACCCTGTGGCGTGTTTGCCAGATTTGTTTTTGGAAATTGGAGGAAGACAGATCTATTCTTCAATTGATTGAATGCAGGGATACCTTCAAGTTCCGTTGTGTGAGGAGAGTCGAAAGTACACGGCCTTCTCTTTGCCAAAGGGTCATTATGAATTTACACGAATGCCGTTTGGTTTGACAGGCAGTCCGATGACTTTTACTAGATTGATGAATACGGCTTTGCATGGCATGTTAGGGAAGAAAGTCCATATCTACATGGATGATATCTTAGTTGCTATTGATTCAGTAGAGGAGCATCTCTAGAAGTTCTTAGGGAAGTTTTTAGAAGACTTAGGTTAGCTGGTTTGAAGATAAAGTTAGCTAAGTGTAATTTTCTCAAGAAGCAGATAGTATATTTAGGACATGTCATTTCTAAGGAGGGTGTCAGAGTAAATGATGATAAGGTTCAGGCAATTGTAGAGTTTGCTACACCCAAGACTAAGAAGCAAGTTCGGTCATTTTTAGGCATGGCGGGATTTTTCCGTAGATTCGTGAAGGGTTTCTCCGTTATTGCGTCTCCTTTGACAGATATGCTGAGGGATGATGTGCAGTTTGTTTGGGGAGAGCGACAGCAAGTAGCATTTCAAACCATTAAAGATGTTTTAACAAATCCCCCAGTGTTGAAGTTTCCAGATTTAGAACGTCCATTCACATTGGTTACGGACGCAAGCCAGGTCGGGATAGGCGCATACCTTATGCAGAAATTCGATGGAAAACACCCGATTGCATTTTACAGTAGGAAGTTTAAGACATGAGGTAGTAATGGACACCTCATGTCGGTGGTCGATAAGGAGGCGTTTGCCGTGGTATCGGCCCTCCTACATTTTAAGGTATTGATAATGGGTACTCAGGTAGAGGTTTTGTCTGATCATAAGCCTTTGGTGGATCTTTTTAATAAACCGGATCTTTCACCCAAAAGAGCCCGATGGTATCTAATAATCAGGGATTTTGATGCTAAAATAAAGTATATGGAAGGTAGACAGAATGTTATAGCAGACGCCCTTAGTAGAAGTTTTTCTGACGAGCAAGGTACGCATGTATGTTATGTATCGGGAGTGAGCATCGACTGGGATATTAGTCTGGTAGAAAACAAACAGGATGAAGATGAGACCTTGAGAGATGCAAAAGCATTTCTTAGAGGGAAATTTGTTAAGAAGGGATATAAGCTGCCTTTTGCGGGGCTTGAATTAGAGGGTAATTTGTTAGTTAGGAAGATTAGATACAGACAGAGAAATAGTGAAGATAAGGGCGATACGACGCACATAGTTGTTCCCACTAGCCTGGTACCTACGGTGTTAGATATTGTTCACAGTAAGTCTATCACTCCTCATCTAGGGATTGAGAAGACGTATCAGAACGTACGAGGACAATTCTTTTGGAAGAATATGTCAAGAGATATAGAAGACTTTGTTAGAAGTTGTTCAGTTTGTAACGCATGTAAGCCATCTAGGGTCGTTTCATGTAAACTGGGTTCATTCCCGATTCCTACCAGACCCGCAGCAAGAGTCCACATGGACATCTTGAGTAATTTCTGTGAATCTAATTATGGCCATAGACACTTGTTGGTGGTCGTTGACGAGTTAACTAGGTTCGGAGAAATTTTCCCGTTGAAGCATAAAACAGCGGAAGAAGTAGCGATCGCGTTCTTTAATGGGTATATTTGTAGATATGGGGCACCTGAAGTCCTGATCACAGATAACGGACGGGAATTTGTGAATCGTTCGATGCAATGTCTCGCGGACGTAATGGGGATTAAGAAAGTTAATTTTATTCCATATAGACCAGAAGCGAATGGCTTGTGCGAACGAGCAAATAGAAAGGTTATTGAAGCTCTTAGAATGACCGTGGGAGGTAATGACCCAAATTGGGACCGCTATCTTCCACAGGTCCAACATAGTATAAATGCTATGTTAAGCGATACGTATATATATTGATAAGTACACTTCCTTCAGGTAAAAGCAAGGTATTAAAAGTGACATTCATTTATCAACATTAACGCAACGGAAAATAATCTGTGGTGGCAGGAAGTAAATAATTTATACAATTTTATACGCAAAATTATGTTTGCTTAGGTCTTTAAGCGAGAAAAAATTTAAAGAGTTACTTGTGGTTAAGGGTCAATTCTTAACTGATGATGATAATCAAATGTTTATAATAACAGTTGCTTTATATTAAATGCTTGGAAAGACAGGGCCACTAAAAAGAATAACTGAATTAATTTCCTTACTGAGGCAGTGCTGTGAGGCCACTATGAAACCCAGTTCCATCTGTTCTGACCAAAACAGTGAGATAGGACTTCATAGTTAGTCGGCTATGCTACGAAGCAGCCAGGAGCAAAGGATAAAAAAAAAAAAAAAAAAAAAATCTCAGCAAATAAAGCTATGGCTTCATTCGGTTTGTTAGTTGCTGCTTGTTAGGAAGGTTGCGGAAAAGGTTGCTCTCCGTTTTCACGAAAATTATAACTCACAGTTGGGCTTTGGGAAAGACCTTTTAGGAGAATTGAGGTCTCTCAACGCTCTTGGGAAAGAATAGTACTTGCCACCCGAAATGGTAACTGATTTCCGAAACATCACCTTTAAAAGGTGAATATTCAGTCGTGAAATGCGAGTTCCTGTTATTCTGCAACACAACGTTCTGCAATTAATTGTTCGCCGTTGTATTTCGCATTTCACGAGAGGAACTCGTCACATTTATTCTCGTATATAACCGGTATCATAGTTTGTGTCCGGGAATCTCTCACTTTTCGTGAGGATCAATAAATGTAACAGTACTGTATATATATATATATATATATATATATATAAATTGTATATATATATATATATATATATATATATATATATATATATATATATATATATATATATATATATATATATATATATATGTGTGTGTGTGTGTGTGTGTGTGTGTGTGTGTGTGTGTGTGTGTGTGCAACTGGCAACATGATTGCAAGGAGGTTTGCCCTTTAGTCACCGAGAGACGAAACTGCTGTTCTTCCGCTGTTACTGCTGCAACATATGTGGCTGTTCCCTTTGGATGAACTATACACGAGACGCCATGAGGCATATCACCATTGTTCACAATGACGTTCTGAGACGTCTCACAAACGCCCCTCGGTACCACTCCGCCATGCAGAAGTTCACAGAAAACCTCCTGGATAATTTAAAAATCATTGTTAGGAGAACAATGTCCAGTTTGATCACCAAACTGGGTAGCATCAATTTGCTCATCCAATGCATCCTAAGCAGAGAGGCAAGAAGAAGATCTAAAATGTGGGAAAGATGGGATGTGAGCAGGGCCGGATTAAGCTGGTGGGAGGCCTGGGGCCCACTCTGGTGGGAGGCCCCCTTTCCAACTCCT
>NC_089787.1:133685-141185 GCF_040412425.1 Macrobrachium rosenbergii | reverse complement strand
AGAAAACAATTGGAAGGGTATGCTGGCACACCTATGACAGTGCCCACCTCTTCAAAAAGCATATTGCATTACAAAGCCACATATCACAGCCAGTTAAAGGGTCAAGGCCATGAACATGATAATTGCCAGCGGTACAATACCAACGAATCCTAACGAGAACATTTCCTCACGTGTCTACTGCCGCCCGAACATAATCAGCAACTTTGTAATGCAAAATGGCATGTCCCCCAGTAGAGAGATGTGGGAGTTGAACAATGTAGTATAAAAATTCAAATGTACCAAAGGGACATGTCACCCCTAAAACAATTGCTACATAAGTCGCAATACTACCTCTCTACTCAGGCAATTGCAAGCCCACCGCAACCAAGGAGCAATATTCCAACATTACATACACGACCACAACCATAAATCAACAGTGGATGAATTATTTGAAAGAACAGAGACCATGCACAAAGAAGCCCGGTTCCACAGATTGCAAATAGCAAAAGCTGTAAGTGTAAATTTACAGGAACACGGACTTCATCCTCTCTTCTGGAAGGAGGCATTCATGAGAATCCGAAGGAAGACATGAGTGACGTAACATCCCTGAACTCAACCACCGACAACGAAGTAAATCAAGACTATCAGCCGGAGACTGGAATCACGCCCTTGCCCATGCCCTTTGCTGCAAGCCACGGCATAGAGCACCAGAAATGCCTTTTCTGGCTCAGAGACCACCAGCAAGACAAAGAGACCTGCCAACCAATAGAAATTCAGCGCCACAATGATTTCACATTTAAAATTTAGGCGTAGCTGCAAAGTCCTCTTGTAGTAATAAAAAAAAAAAACTTGTAGGTCAATTTGCAATTTAGTCCTTAACACGTCGCCAATGAACAAGGAAATCATCCGTCGACTAGAATAAGTAACTAAAAAAAAGACTAATTTTTACTTATTCCTGAGAATCTTGCCTAAAGACAAGAAGTATAGACTGATTCAAAGTTTTGATAAGGAGATAGCATCTGCAAACAATGCCAATGACTGCAATGGGAATTGCATAAGAGGGAAATTATGCCCAAATAATATATATATATATATATATATATATATATATATATATATATATATATATATATATATATATATATATATATATATATGTATATATATATATATATATATATATATATATATATATATATATATATATATATATATATATATATATATATATATATGTGTGTGTGTGTGTGTGTATGTATATATATATATATATATATATATATATATATATATATATATATATATATATATATATATATATATATATATATATATATAATATTATATATATATATATATATATATATATATATATATATATATATATATATATATCTATTATTTGTCTCTCTCTATTCACACATATTAAGACACACATAGAGTTTGATATCCAATTCACTGTACCATGGAAATAGCTTACAAAAGGGAATTTATATGTTTGAATCTGTTGGTAGCGCCCTTGCCTCTGATGTTGAAAGTCCTAGGTTCGATCCCAGTGTGAGTCAGAAATTTATTTCTGTTCCACACGAGATTATGTGCTGATTACTTCTATCTTATTCACTCAGAATGGATAATCCAAAAGAAATGCTATCAATTCAGTCACTACTGGGTCGGAAAGTTGGGGATCAAACTCGCTGGTATGTTAGGCAGTAAGCCTGTCTAGGTATAAGCCTTAGTACAGTTGTATTTAGTTCCAACTTCTTTTATGACTTGTGTGCTTCAGTTGGTAGCGCCCTTGCCTTCCAATTTAGAGATCAGGGTACGATACCGATGTGAGGAAAAAATAATATATATATATATATATATATATATATATATATATATATATATATATATATATATATATATATATTTGTGTGTGTGTGCGTGTGTGTGTGTGTATGTGTATATTCTACAAATGGTTTTGCGACATATACGGTTGATGTACTAGTACAATGAAAGCATAGTGTCAAATTTTGCCCAGATGACGAAATGGATACCAGTCATAAGAAAGAATGAGGCGCGGCAAACAAACTACCTGTGTAGTAATCAGTGTCGAAGACAGTCGGCACAGAGCTAATAGCTTCTGATTAGCATAATATGGGACTTTATTCACTTTAAGTTATTTGTCGCTTATTTTAATAATGTTATGAGTTCTGAAGGGAAAAGTAGAGGATTTCATGAAGTGCGACCATCAAAAGAAACTAGAAAACACGAGCGACAGTCAAGAAATCACTCGGGCAGGGAAAATTAAAGGCTCCAGTCAGGCAGTCAGCCAACTGAGCCAAAGGTGTGAGCTGCAGCGAATTACGGAGCGTGGAGTTCCCGATCAAGAAGATGTTGCTGTCATACAGAATTGTTTACTGAATCTGCATTATTGCTGAATCCTATGTAGAAATGGATCCCCGATTAAGCACCCAGTACCTATTATGAGAATTTAAGTTAATGTTTTTCTTCATTGAGGATAAGTAACTAACAGTCACATATACGTATGCACTTGTGCATGTATTATGCATGTATATAAACTTATCTTTATACATTATCAGAAACACAAAGCATTATTGCCCTTTACGACCCAAATGTATGAGTGAATATCGTGATGGGACACAACGACGCGACGCCAGAAATTGCAGTTTCAAGGGTAAAATAACAGTAGTTAGTCTCTCTATTCGATAACAGAAGGATTGTTTCTCTCTCTCTCTCTCTCTCTCTCTCTCTCTCTCTCTCTCTCTCTCTCTCTCTCTCTCTCTCTCTCCGTGAAAAGGTCGTATAATACAGTAGACATCAAGGTCAGTGTTGGTGACCCAGTTTTATTTCCTCCCGATAAACCGCCGGTCGAGATTACGGTTTTTCTCATCCTCAGTTTTCTGTATCATCCTATGATGCAAGATAACCAAAAGTCAATAAGTCAGTCAATTAATTTTCATCTGAAATAATGTTATCTATGATGGCTTTGTTATATTAATAATTTTGTATTTTCCAAACGAATGATGTCATTTTAAATGATAATGATACCGGTGCAGTGTACATGGGGCATAATTCCAGAAACACGAAGGATGTCATTCTTTTATTTTATCACGTAATCATTATTAATTTTATGATAGCCTCCATAGAATGTCAATGAATCATTTGTGTTGTCTACACGATATATTTTCAGTAATAATAATAATAATAATAATAATAATAATAATAATAATAATAATAATAATAATAATAATAATAATAATTGTAATATTGTGTGTATTATTATATATTATTATTATTATTATTACTATACATCTTTCACAAGGTAAACCCCTATTCATATGGAGCAAACCTTTGGGGCCCATTCACTTGAAATTCGCGATTCCAAAGAATATGGTGTTCATTTGAAATTAGTAACGGAAGATAATAGGAAATACAAGTAGAAGAGATCAATGATTAAAAGAGGAAAAAGACAAATTAATACATTTATAAATAAGAAAAAATATAAATAAATTAGTAAAGGTAATTTTTTTACGGGAGGAAGGCATTGGATCTTCAATTCAACTTTTGAGATTCTAATTAAATAATATCATCAGGGAAACTGTTCCACAGTCTCCCCGAGGATGTTGTGAAATTAGAACCTAAAAAGTTCAAATGAAGAAGCAATAATAATAATAATAATAATAATAATAATAATAATAATAATAATAATAATAATAATAATAATAATAATAATAATAATAATAATAAAATTCTGGTGAGTTTAAGTAGTCTGATGCGCTGCAGATTTTACAAAGCACCTGGAGTTGATTAGATTTTTTGCGCTGAGTTTTCATGCAGGATTCAGTTGTTAAAATAGTAATATGCAGCGTCATTTTTTTTGGCGCAAACCCTCATTAGGAAGATAGGGTTTAAAATTTATTATTAAAAAATACCATCGCTTCAAACTGAAATGAGGAGGATGGCTGAAGTGAAAATATAAAAATGATTATGCTTTCTCATTAACTAATGAATGACATGCATTATCTAAACTTATAACTGCGGTGGTCCCGACTTCTAACATCTTCAAAAGATATAGGGGATCCGTTAGTGTTCCTGCGCAGTCATCAGCAGCCATCTGCCAAGTTCTCTAAGATCCTGACGGGGGTAAAGAGGTGACTTTGTCGGTAATCAAACTTATGCATGTTCGGTCACCAGGACATTGTATGACTATACAATGACCTGCCAATCGCCTCTGCTGCTCACTAACGATCTTCAAACCTTTGAAAAATATATGTCTGAAAGAAGGCAGAAAATCAGTATAAACTGGATCAAAGGGAGAGAGTGACGAGGCTGTCTGGACTCTCTCAAGAGTTTTATTTATCGTCTCATATCAAAGGCCGCTTCTATCAGCGGGTCGCTCGAAAACTGCTGACACAGATTTCCTTTTTAGCACTTCAAAGACTCTAATCTCTGGGGTCATTTGCATATTGACCATTCACCAGGGATCTCTCTCTTTCTCTCTCTCTCTCTCTCTCTCTCTCTCTCTCTCTCTCTCTTATCTGTACGTTAAACAATACATATTTTGATTTGTGTGTATAAGAGGAGCCTAATTATCATAATTCTTATTATGAACATTATTTGTTAAAAAGAGTGGCTGCATCATTCGAATAACTTTTATATGGAGTCTTCCCCGTTTTACATATAATTCCTTTCTCTTCTGTGTTAGTATTGAACAATATTTAACCAATGTTCATATCACGATAGAGATAACATAACAGCAGCAGATGTACAGCAATTGCATATTCTGTATAGAACAGAGAAGACAGTGAAATGTGGGGATGATACCGTAGAGTTAACTGGCAGGTAGTTCCCAGCAGTTGGGTTATAGAGTACTAGTTATGGTAGTAATTTTCTTCCGATTTTTTTTTTTTTTTTTTTTTTTTTGCCAACGATTCAAACAACTCGATGGTTACTATTAAAATAGGTGAGATGAACTTGAAGACAAGGGGTGTTGGTTGCAGAATACATAAGGGGCCAGCATTGCAGGCCTGGGCAGTGCTGGTTTCTCATTGGTCACCGGGGGATTAGTGTGTTCCCCTGTGTGAGCACTGGAGAATTGGTGGGTGGGTGTGGTGGTTAAAAGAGGATCTCAGCCAATGGAGGGAATTTCCTGATTTGTTTGCTAACCAGGTACAGTAATGCTAGTGGGAGGTGGCCTTTGTGCTGATGTTGTATTAAGGGTGGGCTTTCCTTCCTAATATGTATGGCCTCCAGGAGGCATAAGCAGCAATATCATTCCTTTTATTTTCATATTGTGAACTGTCCTGATGTTATTGTATATGGCATGCTCTTGAGCAAAGTAAGAGATCCTTCTTGGAGAAGCATGCAGTGTCATACCAATGCATGCACCAAGGCACTCTTTTTCTCTAAGTCAGCTGGGTTGATGTTACTCGGTGATGGACCTCAGGACATGCTCATCATCTTTATGTGTATCAACAGCTATGAGGATTCATCACATTGATGGATGTAGAGTCCCATTTCACCAGTGTACCTATTGATCAAATGATTCAAATAACTCTGTGTTATACCTACAATGCCCGTACCAAGATCGATGATAACAAATTCCTTATTGAAATTAGAAGACCAACCGTTCGGTGAAATACAATGAGCTATATTGGAAAAACACACCAGCACCAAGATATTGGAAACCAAAAAGAATTTTGAAGATCTCTCGAGGAAATGAAGACATTTTGAAGCCTCGGTACCACCAGAGTGGAGAGATTCCGTACGCGAATATTGCCATGTGAAGATGAAGAGTTAAGTGTATCGGAAACTTAAACATAAACACGACAATTAAATGAAACTGCTGATTAAAAGAAGCCCTTGGACCAACAACGCCAATCATGAATGTGTCGTAAATTTATCAAACAAACATCTGGATAGAAATGTAACCAGTGCCCTAGACTACGGTTTAAAATTTTGCTTTTTCAACTGCTGGAATGAACAGTTTGAAAACTACCAAAGGACTGTGCAATTTGGAAAAATTTTGTGATTTAACTATAGTTAAGGGAATGATTTATGGAAGTATGAAAAAATCAGACACCACAAACGTCCCCAAAAGATTTATGGTTGCCATGAATGCACTGAAAAAAGATAAAAATATACACATGGCAAAAGCAGACAAACCAGATGCTCTTGTAATTTTAAACAAAAGTGAATATATAGAAAAAAATGGATAGTCTTTTGGATGATGATAGCACATATAAAGAATTAAATAAGAACCCATTAGACAATGTGGATAGTGGCTTGAACAGGAAAGTGAAAATCTATTAAAAGGCAACGAAAGCCTTATAAAGAAGTTGTGTGTGACCTCTCCATCGCTACCGTATATGTATGGTACAATAAAAGCCCACGAAACAAACTTTCCTGCCAGGCCAATTATCAGTTCAGTTAGTTCTGCATCTTACAATCTAGCGAAGTATCTAGTGGATATCCTCAACCCATTGGTATGTACTATCTAAAATGAAAATATCAAGAATAACGTGGACTTAATAAATAAATTGAATAGTGAACAGATTAACAGTGAATCCAGGCTTGTGAATTTTGAAGTAGTATCACTATTCAAAGGTTCCAGTTGATGATTTGCTGGAGTTTTTATCGGAATTATTAGAGAACACACTTCAATGGAACTGATTAAATTATGTGTGAAAGAATGTAAATTTGAATTTAATGGTAAATTTTACTCACAAAATTTTGTTATTACAATGATAAACCCTCTATCCCTAGTGTTAAATAACTTATATATGGAATCTTTTGAAAAGAAAATATTAACATAATTCCGTGCAATGTGGAATTATGTTAATATTGACGATATGATTTGTGTATGGCCAGGGAGCGAAGATGTAAATAACCCCTTTGCCAAGTTAAATCAACTAGTACCATCAATTAAATTCACTATGGAAATGGAAAATGAAGGGTGCTTACCCTTTCTGGATATCTTTATATGAAGAAATAGTAATGGGTTCAAATACAGTGTGTAAAAAACCTACTAATATTTCTTCCTACGAGTATTTCTATTCCGGACAAATCAATAAGGATAAGAAGTCAGTGTTGTCATCTATGTTTTTAAGAGCATTATGTGTATGTAGCCCTGAATATACTGATGAGGAAATAGATAAGATTAGGAATACAGGCAAGAAATTGAAATATCCTGAGAGTGTATTAAACATTGCATTAGAGGCGGCAAAAAAGACTATGTATCAAAACTAAGAAGAACCTTACAACACAAAAAAAAAAAAATTGCTTGTACTGCCTTGCAATAATAATATGAAAATTATCCCCCATCTTGTTAAGAATTTTCTTGGTAATGTCGCATTTAGGAACAATAAAACGATGAAACATATGCTTATCAAGAACTCTCCCGACAACTTTTATATTGGCCAAACGGGTAAAGAGAACAGAACAGCATAAAATGTGTATGAGATATGCACAGGGGAACAGCTGTTTTTTTGTAAAAGTTAGTGAGAACAATCATGC